>NC_049986.1:16148560-16175066 GCF_000003815.2 Branchiostoma floridae | reverse complement strand
ACCATATACACCGAGGATAAGGCGGGGCATTAACGTTATTATCATATAGCCTACACAAACTGACCCATTTAAGCAACAAATTCCTTTATAATACATACATCCTTTATTCAAGACTTCCAAGGCTTGACATAATGACAAATTCCCTTCTGCTGGGACAAGTGTGTTGCTATTCAATCCTAAGTTATAGTTGTACATATTCAATAAATTTGAAGGAATGTGAACAGTAAGAATGTTTGGATTAACTCTAACATGGACTGCACACTGTACAAAGCAGTCGTTTCAAATGGACCACGGTGCCGGTGTCGATTCATTCTGGCCAATCAGGGGAGCGATACCCACCTGCTTGGCCTGAATGTCCGTGTTACGGCGTCATAACCAACGTGGAACGGGGCCTTCTGATTGGTCCGCGGCTCCTGGCTATATGATAATGATTCTTTCTGGATGATTGAGGGTGTACTGAATTCATTGGTGTACATCTAAAGCACTAAGTAGTCTTGCACCCTTTCCTATTTTATGTTATAAATGTACACACATTGTTGGTTTTGCTCAGACCTTTCAAGAAGGTTTTATTTTGAACGGAAATATTTTATTGGCACTAAGAAATTATATGTCTATGTTTGGCGCTGTATGTGATGTGGTTTTCGTCTTTGCTGCTTCTCTCTTGTATTTGTTAAATGTGTTGTTTTGTCAGTGTATCATCATTTCATACATGTAGCTCACTACTTTTTGGAAAAGACTTGCCACTGTTCTGATACATGTCTCAGCAAAGTAATAGTTTCTGTCCGGAATTTCGTCAATCTGTATTTGTTAAATTTTCTCACGTAATTTGAGAGAAAGATTAGGAAAGAAACTTTCCTTTTTGTGTACCCAGGAGCTTAAGAGGAAACTACAAGACATGGACTCTGATGTTAAACTCCAGGAGCAGAATGCTCTCAAACGGGACAAAGCCATCCAGGGTCTGACGGCGGCCATTCAGAACAAGAGCAAGGAGGTGAGAGTTTAGAACACTTAAAACCATTCTACATGCTTTCTGGCTGTTTCAAGTAGAAGGGTTAACAGGATATTTACGTCATGTAGGTTAGACACAGGATATTGTATTTTGAAAATAGAACTGTAGGTCCGTTGCTTGTATGCCCCCTAGTCATTCTGTGCATTACATTTTCACTGTGTATCTACAGATTGATGAGCTGTGTGAACAGATAGAAGAACTTCAGCAGAGTCTGGCCCAGGCCAGGGAGACTGCACACAAGGCACAGCTACAGCAGTTCCAGGTGGGGATGATAAACTTTCTACAGGACTTAGATAGTTAGATGAAGTATGTGTGTATATATAGAGAGAGAGTGTGAATGCCTTGTAAAAGTTGTTGTCAGGTCCTGCTAATATATCTTTTAGAATCGGTTCAAAATCAACTGTCTTATTACCAACGTATTAAAGTCAGTCAAACAACCACTTGTTCAGGAAAGGAAGGGTTTAACTATGTACAAATGAACAGGACTGTTCTAATATGGCTTGTGGTTACTTGACCAGGGTTGACAGTAATCAGGATACACAAAGTCTGAAAAAACTTTTTTTCACATATGATCCTGCTTTCGTTAAGGCCTGCTTAAGTTATTACAAGTTCCCTGTGTAACTGGTGCTTAAAAAGCCTCAGCCTTTTTACATCAGAAAACTTTGATACCATGATGAAATTTATCTACTGTCTTTCTACAGGGGGTTGAAGAACAACAGCAGGCCCTCAGTGACAAGGAGGCTGAGATCACTGGTCTGCAGGGCAAGGTTCACGAAAAGGATGCAGAAAACCAGGTATAATTTCAAAATCCATTTTTTCTCTGTCCTAACAATGTTGTTTCAAGTATATGCTTCTATCTTCTCTGAACCGCTTCCTGTTGTTGTTGCTTCTAATAACTAGCGCACATTGCATTAACAGTTGCTCGTGTAGTTTTATCTCCTAAAATGAACCACAGATTTGCAAATAGCATCTGCATAATGGAGAAGTTTATACTTCATACATGTAAGCTGAAGGAGTAATGCTTTAAATAATGAGAGGAAAAGGTCTAAGCAGTACCAAACTAAGATATTGGTGTCCCCCTCAGCAATTAAAAAAGAGCCTGAGAAAAAAGGAGCAGGAGATTGACCAGCTCCAGCAGGCAGCTCAGGAGGCAGACGACCAGGCTGACGAGGCCCTCAGGGACAAGGACAGGCAGCTGAGGGACCTTCAGAAACAGCTAAAGGATACCAGGTCTAGAGCAGACACGGATCGAGAAAACATCACCCAACAACACAAGGTAAGGGGATAGAAGATCATGTACAAAGGTACATTGTGATACAATGCTCTACGATTCCATAGACAGCCAGTCTTAAGTTCTGCTTTCTGTTTACATCTGCAATGACGCTATTTGGTCACGGCTTAATCACTTACCAGATATGAAAGACTGTTGGAAATGATAATCATTGCACTTGTCTAAAAAGGTGAATCCATTTGGTTACTATTAGTTTGTTGGAAAGTATTTGTTGCAACATTCGTAGTGCCTGAAAGCCATGCAACTTACTGTACATCTTTGTCAGACCCAGTTGGAGGAGACTCAGAGACAACTACAAAGTAAAGAGCAGATCATCCAGAGATTGTCTGCCAGCATCCAGGAGAAGGACAAAGTCATCCAGGAGTACATGCAGATGGCTCAGGAGCAGGAGAACTCACGGGATGTAAGTAACTTTGAACTTTTTGAAGTACAAGTCAGGGGTTAGAGGTTATGGTAGGTCATCCAGGAGTACATGTAGATGGCTCAAACTCATGGAATGTAAGTACAGATCAGGGGTTAAAGTTTACACTGGGTCATACAGGAGTACATGCAGATGGCTCAGGAGCAGGAGAACTCAACATGTAAGAACAGGTCAGAGGTTAGAGGTTACACGTGGTCATCCAGGAGTATGGCAGACCAAGAGGTTGTAAGTACAGGAAAGGCATGATGTTAGTTGAACAATCAAATATCAGTTGATAATGTTAACCATATCAGAAGGGCTTGCTTGCATGTGCAACAGCTTGGAACAAGATTTAGTTATTCTATCTCAATGGTAACATCTACATCTTACTTCATGTCTTCCAGCCCTACTCAGAGAACAAGGACAGCATCATCCAGCGGCTGAGAGAGCGGCTGAAGGAGCGCGACAAGGCTGTGGAGGTGTGAACATTCAGTACAGTACCTCTCATGGGGAAGGACAGACATGTGTTTTCAATACTGAGTTAGAGTCAATCATAAAAATGCTTCCAAAAGCACACTTTCATGTCCCAGTTTATTGGCATTATTTTGTACAAAAATGACTGATACAAATGTTGTAGGGTTTCTCTAAAGGGAACTGAATATTGGTTTTATCGCTGAGTTTAAGTTCATCGTAAAGATGCTAGGAAAAGCATCTCCAGCTTTGGTACAAAGATGAGTGACTGTATCCCTAGAGATAGTTCATGAGAAAAGATGACGAAACAGATTTCAAATGTTAACAACTTATTATAGTCCAAAGAAGAATTAATACTTTATGTACTTGTAGACCACTTTTAGAGAAAGTATCTTTTTGTTTTAGAATGTTGCAGAAGTGAATAAAGCTGTTTGTAGCCAAATCCTTGTCGTCGACAAAGGACTAAACTTTTACCCAAAATTTAATCTAATTATCCACTTATTGATTGCTTCACCTGTTGGTTTATACCTGATTCCAGGTGATTCAAAGAAGATTATACTGTAGATCACACTATGTATTACCTGGACTAGTCATGATTTTTACATCATGGAATATCTTTTTTCCCAGGATGCAATAGAGGAGAAGTTCCGCACCTTAGAAGCCAAGGAGAATGACCTTCGCCACCTCAGGGTCAGCCTGCGTGAGCGAGAGAGAGAGCTGGAGCGAGCTAACTCTCTTCTTGCTGGAAATGAGGAAACCATCAATGTAAGCCTAATGCAACGTGTCAGGAATAGGTCTTAAGTGAAATGCCTTTCCACTCTTCAAATTCACTATCAGATTAGATTTAAAAAGTCCTTCCAGCACCAAATGGTGCATTGCGTAGCACCCATCTCTGTTTCTGTGGCCCTGGGTCACACAGCATTTGTCCAATCACTACATCAGTGGGCCAGTCCACTGGTAGTAGTGTGTGTGTTCAACTGCTGTACTCTTTCCCAAATGCTGAGTGCTAAGCATAGATAGCAGCATGTACCATTTTTAAAGCCTTCAGTGTGACTACTTTAACTACCAACTGCTTGGCCATTGCACTGGTAACCCGTCACTACTAGAACATGGCTAAATGACAGAATGGGTCAGATGTGAATTAAAATGGTTTTCTCGTTCCCTAGAACCTTGATGGTATAATCAAAGAGAAGGATGTGGAACTGAGACAGCTTCTGAACCAACTCAAGAGCCAGCAGCGCACCAATGCTGTAAGTATTTGAGTTTTCTTAAAGTTTATATAATCTCACTTCTGTATGATATAGGTTTTATGCTATTAGTTTATGCAAGTCAGTATCCCCTTATGCCACCAATGTTGTGCCCTTGGGAAAGGCACTTTAAAGAATTTTCCTCTCTCCACCCAGGAGTAGAAAAGATTACCTGACTTTGCTGATGTTTCTTTTGGTATGAAAAGGTAGCGGAAGGAGAGAGTTGGGCTCCACCTCCCAATACCCTGCCCTAGGCATTTAGTAACAACCCATTGCCCCCACAACCTGCAAAATGGCTGTGGGACAGACTTAACCTTTTAAACGGCACATAGATATGGAGGCATTTCTGCCATGGATAATGTATAACACAATCTCTGTCCTGCCGACCTGCAGGCCACAGCTGAGGAGCATGCCCGTGCTCTGCTGGAGAAGGAAGCTGTGATAGAACAGCTGCAGCACGCACTCAGCAGTAGGGACAAGGATATCAAGGTCAGGAGGAGTTTACTGTCAGTCCACAGCACCATAGCACAGTAGTAATGTTTTGTTACTTCACCCAAAAGCCTGTCTCTTTGTGTGTGTGCATGTGTGTGTGTGTGTGTGTGTCTGTGTGTCCAAATGGTTAAAAGTCTGTGTGTGTGTGTGTGTGGTCATGTGTGTCCAAGTGGCTAAAAGACTCTGTGTGTGTGTGTGTGTGTGTGTGTGTGTGTGTGTGTGTGTGTGTGTGTGTGTGTGCCTGTGCATGCTTGCGCGCAGGCATGTGTTTGCAATTCCAAGTGAACAATGTGACTTTATCAAACATCCTCAGTGCTGCTGTTTTTGTCAATGGGACTAGAAAAATTGCAAAGCAGCATAGCTAAGGGGTTATGTCTATCATCTCTGACCTGTTGCAATAAACAGAGACAAATTTGTGCCACATACATAAGATAAGACCTTCAAGCCAAGTTGGAATTAAGATTGGTCAGTGAATTAAGTTCTATCAAAAGACGTTGACTTTAATTGGCTAATACAGTGCACCGCTCCCCACTTTGAAATTGTAGAAGTTGAGCCAGTCTCTACAGAGCAGCCCCCAGTCCAAGCCCAGAGTGGATGCCATGATTCAGGAGCTCAAAGACAAGCTGGACGAGAGGGACAGAATGTTGCAGGTGGGACAGTGATTTTGTACCGGTAGAATTAGTCATCACTTAATAAGACATTGTCTGATTGATCGGCGCCACAAAGGAACAGCAGCTAAGCAAGGAAACTAAACTGTCAGTCTTGAAGAAGTTATTTGTGGCCAGTGTAGCTCATTTAGCTTCCTAGGGTTAATGGACCAAGCCTGATAATTGTATACAATCCACTGACAAATGGGCCATGCAATTAACAGGATTCTACCGTACCTCTTTTGCTTGAGCTTGACCAGACAGGTTCTTATTTATAATATCAAACCTAGTGAAAACTGATCATCAACATTGGGAAGGCAGAAAAGCTTTTAAAACATTTTGGCTGACTCTTCTTGTACCCTGCCCTCTGCTATCATTTAATAGTAAGATTCGATAACATGATGTTGATCCTATGTGTATGCTTTTTGATGTAACAGTGAAGTTAACTAACTAACAGAATTACTAACCAGATTAACTAACCAATTAACTTTCCGTACTCACCAGGAGGTAATGGACGAGAGAAGGAGGGCGTCGTCAGATGGCCACGCCCACACACAGAGACTTCTGGGTACTATCAAAGACAAAGATAACATGCTGAAGGTAGGGAGGACAGGGCTGGTGTGGTGGTTGATTTGACTTGATTTATTTAAGCACATATTCAACAAATTACAAACAGTGATAATAACACAATGAAAAGAAAATATGCAGTGGGGAGCAGAAGCCTAGGCAGCATTTCATGGCTCCCCTCAGAAACTCAATAGTGATGAAATGTAATGTACATAATCTAGATGATAATGAAGCACAATATACATAATCAAAGCTAATCAATAATAACCAATGAAATTAACTGAAACTACACTAAGAAAATTATAACGGCAAATAATCAAAACGAAACGCAAAAATAAAGTTTAGGTGGTATATATTGGTGTACTTTACCACTTATGAAGATAGACATACAAAAGTGTTTTTGAATGGTAAAGCCACTTGCATTATCTTATTTGACATCCTAAAGATAATAAGGTAAGAGCCTTGTGATTTTAAACCTATTATGTCTTCAGTCACTTGTCGTACAATGTGCAACATTTGTACAACCACTCTTCACAGAGGTCTAACACTGGCTGAAAAGAGTGGACACCAGTGTCTTTCACCTAGTTTTGCCTCAAAGCAAGAGCAATTTGTGTATTCAAATTTTAATTCTGTAGTATCAAAATAATACAGCATCTAATCAAACCTGTACATGTAGTGTAGGGAAACAAAAAGCGTCACATAAAAAGAAGTATGATTGTTACTCACTTGTTTCCATGTATCAGATTTCTGTTGCAATGAAAGCTCGCCTCTTATAAGTTAGTCAAGTGGTGTACTTGAGTAGGCTTTTAGCCACATGTCCTAGTTTTTACCATGTTGTGTGGGAGACAATGTTTAATGCCACCTTTTTAACACCAATTTATCATAGTTTTATCAGACAAAACTGCTACTCAAATCATTGTACATGTTCGCTGGACAGGTTTCAGTCATGATACATGTATATTGTTAAGTCAGGAATATGGAAAATATATTTTGCTTTCCCCTTGTTTAGAATGGTTCCACCCATCTTCTAGCAGCAGAAAATATTGGCACCTCTGTTTTCTCAAGCAGTGTAAACATGTCTTTAGGAAGGGTTTCCTTTGCATTCTGTTGCTTACAAGTAAGACTGACAATATGGAGCAAGTAGTTATTTTGACTGTTATGACTCAAATGGTTTTGATGTTTTGATACTACTCATTATCATTTGAGCACACTATACATGAATGTATGTTTATTTGTATCTTTGTTGTATGTTTTAGGTAAGATAGATTCTGTTTGATCCTACGGTATGTAGACTAGCCTGGTACCTTCTGATTTCTACCAGGGCTCCTACTAGTCCTAGCGCTCGCTGCCGTAAAGGAGCCCTGGTAGAAATCGGATGGTACCCAGGCAATATGTAGACTATAGTAGACTCTCTAAAAGAAGTAAAAGCTTCATCTTTCCTTGTGAAAATTCATTTTTTTGTTTGGTAATTTCTATGTTTGCTCTTCCCAAAAGGAGGCCAATGAGAGATACAACCAGGTGGTATCTGAGAAAAATGGTGAGATCCAAAAACTCCAGCAGAGACTCAACAAGAGAGAAGCAGAGCTACAGGTAAGAACCATTGTCTTTCATCTCTCTGTATTTTAGGCCCATGTCATGGGAAGAAGAAAACAGAATGTGAAGAAGATGCTAGTTTGTTGATAGAAATTGTTTACTTGATGTTTGATGTCAGAAGATAGAGAGCAAGGGAGAAACTAGTAACTAAGAAAGACACAGGATATTAGAGTTTTATTTTACACAGCCAGCAATATGTCTTTCCTGCATACATTTCTGCTATATGTAGCCAATGGTGCTTTTGAGAACACAATCCCAGGAAAACAAGACATATTTCTCACATTTTATCACACAATTCCAGAGTCTGACCAGTGCTCGAGACTGGACAGAACAGGAGCAAAACAAACTGCTGGAGAAGATGAGGGCAGCACTCAGTGATAAAGACAGGACCATTGAGGTAGGGATGCTACACTTCTTACAAATAGTATCAATGCTCTTGGAAATGAGAAATGATGTTCAAAGTACAGTCTTGACTTTTGGGTTTCCCTGTAGCTAAATCAGTAGTAGCCTCACAGTTGAGCTCTTGATTCCAATTAGTTTGTAACAGGGAAACCCCAGTTCAATTCTTGGTTGGGCATATCTCGGTTGAAGCTGCACCCATCTTTCGGAAGTATGATAAAATAGTGGTCCCACAATTGAGGAAGTGCCCAGAGCACACAAAATGGGCATAACTCCATGTAAAAATATACCCTGCTACTGAAACAGCAAGGAAATTTTTTGCCCTATGTGACACAAGGCACCATAAGCGTCTGAACAGAACAAAAATCTGACTTTGCATAGTATCAAGGGATGCACATCAGGAAATCTACTTTTTTTTACATATACAGAGTATCTTAAATTTGTACTTTTTCCCCAGACCTTGGTGGATAATGCGAGGGAAAAGGACAAGCTGCTATCCCAGCTGCAGATGTCCGGCCCCTCGCAGCTGCGGGGCGAGCACCTGGCAGACACAGTCAGGCAGCTGAAGGACGACATCAGGAAGAAAGATGGTGAGGAGATTGGGTTTGATTTGTTCTTCAATTTTAGTCAGATTTAGGTGCTAGTAGTCATAACGCCATTTTTTTAAACCATTAGTGCTATAGCCATACGTTGAAAAAATTCAATGTTTGCATTATCTAAGTGCATGTACAATTGACTGTTTAACACACATGTAGATAATTGTCTTCTGTTGTAATTTTATTTTTCCATAGCTATATAGATATCCTAACAATGGTTGGATAGGGTATTACATGGCGCGGCTTAATGACCTGGATATTGTTTAGTTCGCTTTAGGAAGTTTGAACGTCTTAGCAAGTTTTCTAAGCTGCCTTGGAACTGTTTTCTTTGGGCTGTGATACATTGTCAGCTTGATAAATCGGCACTCCCAGTGACAATGGCACTGTCATTGGGACCATGCAAGGAACCATCCAAGGAAGAAGAAAGAGGGACAGGCAAAGGTAAAGATGGGAGGCAATTTCAAAGAATGGACAGGCATTGAACTAAGTGGAATACGTAGAAGGAAAAACAGAAGTCCAGCAATGGCAGAAGAATTGGTTGTCAGATCTTTTGTGGTGCCTCAACAATCAAATACATGTAGTTAGGTGTTGTCAGCTAAGTTTGTTTAACCTATCTTTCCTCACAGAGCTGATTGACCGTCTGCAGTCGTCCAGTACATCAGGCTACGTGTCCACTGAGGACGATCCCTACGTCCAGTCTCTTCGTAAGGAGCTGGCCAGTAAAGCCAGGCTGCTGTCAGAGACAACGTGAGTAACAAATTTCACTAATAGACAAGCTTGCACGCCATGGACCACAAAAATGTGATCTTACAACCATTTCTGACAACATTCCAAGAAGTCATGCACATGTTCAAACACATCCAACAGAATGCATTTTGACGTTGGCATAAATGTTGTATGTACCCCTGTAATACAAGGAGTTTCTGTTGTCTGCAAAATTGTCGACTTATTTTTTATAGATTTTGCTCTGTTTGGTCTATATGATACCGATCTAAATTCATTTATATTTATTACTTAAATTTATTAGCATATCGTTTTTCCAAATAGTTGAATAGTTCTGATCAATTCAGGTTTTCCAAGTGTTCTTCATCACTCTTGCAAGTTTCTAGTTCCTATTGATTTTATTGCCATTCCTCCAATTGCTCTGCCTCCCTCTTGTGCTTTAGGGCTGCTCTACAGTCCTTGCGTGACCAGAAGCCATCCCAGGGGGATGTACAGCAGCAGATGGCACAGCAGACACAGGTAGGGCAATTCTTGTAGGATTCAAAAGTAAACTTGACAATATGTCATACAGAAAAGACTAGAGAGTTACAGGAGTAGATTTTCACTTCTTTTTTGTGTTTCTGACAGTGTTTATGTTGACGGAATGACTACAGATTTGAGTGCACAGTGCTTGAAGCTCATACTGTAGCCTAGGGTGGTCCAAGAAATAGTCTATCCCTTTCATTGGGGAAAATTATGTCACCAATTTGTTTTAATATATTTTCTTTGGAAATTTGTGCGTCTGTACTTTCTACGCTTCCTTGCAAAGTACAGTTTTTTGTGCCTTATTGTGATAAGCTCTAACTGAACCCACTGCCCTGTTACAACAGAAAGTTGATCCACATCCCTTTGTATGGAGGTGTTTGACATGTTGACATATGTGCAAGTTCACGGACCATAACCACTTTACTTGCCATGGTTGGAACAACTTCCTGGGCTTTCAGTCACGTATGACGTTAAGGTGGCAAAATTTCCTATGACAAACTCTACATGGTGGGAAAACAATGCTCATTTTTCTAGCTTAATGAACTGTTATGAAACGATTGTTGAAGTGTAAAGATCAGGATGTAGTTGAACTTGAAAATTGAGACGTTGACCCCTACATTATCCACACCTGCTGGGTCAACAACAAAGGAGGCTGTGGTGATGCGATTGATGGTTCTGTAGTGTGAGAGTGGGTGTGGTGTTCCTGTTCTGTAATACGGCCATTTGACTTGTTCAATGGACAACAAGCAACCCTCCATGCCCCTGTGACATGATGTAGCAATATTAAAATTAGGGTCCTTTAGGGGTTTAGAAGTTATGTTGACACCGCAAACAAAACTTGTACTGTCCAAAAGAGACCATCTTAATTGCTGAGGACTGTGTACTTGAAAAACAGTGTAGGGATTTGAAAAAGGCTTGTGAATAGTTGGATCTCTTCTTCTATACTGTTAGATTTAAAGAAAGAAGGGAGGGATTGTTAAACCCCCATATTGAGCCTCAGAATATCTGGAGTTCCTGGTACATACCTTCTGTAGAATTATGTGTTAGGGTTGGGGTCAGACATGATGTTTTAGGGTTGGGGTGGACATGGTGTTTACTATCTCCTATGCCCTACAGGCCCTTAACAATGCCCTTAAAGCGGAGAAGCAAGCCAAGCTGGAACTGGTAAGGATGTCAACTGTTCATTCTATTTTCTTAGAACTGTTCTAGGTGTACCTTTGTGAGATGCAGTACAGAAGCACACTGTACAGTTTAGTAGGTAATATTCAAGCAAGGACGACATCAGTAATTTCTTTGACAGCTGATGGGCTATGTTTGGGGGGTTGCCATTTTTGGCTGACATCCCAAATGTTTTTCTGGCACGTATATCACATAAAGTATAACTCTTCACTTCCGTCAACTTTGTTGTATACAAAATATACAAAAGTTAATAGAGTCATAACAATATAGAATGGCTTACATTGTAGTATTAGTGTCATGTAAGATTTTATGAAAGAGTCTTTTTTTCAATGAGAAAGTCTTTTTTTAATTACTTTTTACATTGTCGAATAACTGGTACAAATTATGTGCAGTTTCTACGATGCAATTGCTATAACCTTGAATCCTTTCTGATACAGAAAGTCAAGAGAATTAATGAAAATGTAGAAACCTTGACAGCATTATTCAAAAGTTATGAAGACATTTTGAGGGAGTACATGTAGATGTAAGTTATTTATGATGGCCTGAGTGCTTGTAGTTGAAGAGCAGTTCAGGCAGAAATCCAACTACTCTGTTCTTGCCCTTGAAAACTCATGCATGTGTGACCCCTATGGGTTCTATTTTACTCTGGCTGTTAAATCATGTTCTTTCAGGGAACCATATAAGTGTAAAACTTTCATATGGCAGTGCATTAGGGTGGCTGAATAATTGATATGTGAGTCTTATACAGTGTTCAGCAAAGTACCACCATTAGAGGAATATCTGTCTGGCAACACCCAGTAATGTCATTGTGGAATATTCCATTTGAAGAGAATTGTAGGGGACAATCAGGTTGGCATTGTTTTGGAACCAAAGTGGACTCATCAACAAAGTGTATGATGAGGGATTGCCAAAGTATGTTATTTTGGATTATTCTTTGGGAAGTTTGTGCTGGTACTGTCTTCTTTGGTATAAAGTAATTTTTGAGCTATCCAAATCCGAATGTAGGCACACCCATCCAAATTCTCAAGTACTGTGGGTGAGACTGGGAGAAATTTGCTGTCTTTGCTTATCATTTCTCTGTTGTTTTTTCCACTAGGCCAAAGTACGTAGAAAAGCTCAGGAACAGGAGGAAGACCTGGGCACCAAGCAGGAGAACATTGATGCACTCATCGATGCAGTCAGGGCTAAAGACGACATCATCAAGGTAGGTACAGACTTGTGGTTCTGTGTGAGGGAAGACAAAAGCAGATTTCTACCTTTTTATGGACATGGTCTTGCGAGAGTTGAAAATATTTCCATTTGGTAGTCAGATAGAGCAAACCATCATCGGCTTTGTCAGCCATTCAAGTTCCTGTTTTTAGAGACAGGTCAGACCACAAAATGTTTTTACAAGTTCACAGTACATGACTGTACACTTTGTGTGCATATCACATATTCCCTATTGGAGACCATCATATAATGTACCATTTAACTTGAAAAGGGTTGAACTGCTGCATACATATTGAGATTTCGATAAACACAATGATGTACTAAAATAAAATGATGAAGCAACCAAATTCCATCATCACAATCATAACATGACCAGACCTACATTGAATTTTCAAACCTTACACAGAGTTTTGACGCATCTTTTGTAGGACCTGGAGAGAAATCAGTTGTCCTCCAGACCAGCACTGCGAGGGGACCAATCACCAAAGGCCAAACAACAGGTACACAGTGGAAGAAACCATTTTTTAACGTGGGGGATTTGTACACTATACTTTCCCTTAAAGTGGCCCACAACTGAACCTGTACCTAATTATCTGTGAAAATTTGTGTAATGGTTATTACACTTGAAGTATATTCTGTGTCAGATTCTATTTAACTTATTTTACTAAGCAGAAATTTACATTGAGTGTTTTGCAGATACTCTGTACACAGTGGAAGAAACCATTTAGAAGCTTGGGGATTCCTATCTGCTTTCCCTTATAGTGGCTGATATAAACTAAGCATTTTCTGGATGTGATTCTGTTGAACTTATTTTACTAAGCATGCAAGTGTTAATTAGAAAGATTAGTATGTTTTCTATTGACTGTATCATTGATGGTATTTTGGTTCAGAATTAGGTGTAGTGCATGTACACAATATGTATGTAGTATGGGTCGTAGGTTGATCTATTACAGTCAATGTAAGCGTTATTGATTGACACAGTACTTGAATGGGCGACCGGGAGATGTTTGTTAAATGCTGTTTGACTAGGGACGACAATATTTACTCAAGCTCAGTTGATGAAAGTCACTTTTGCACAGGGCTTTTTTTCGCTCGAACCCAAATGCCAAAGGAGCGCGTTTGTTGCACAGCAACGCCAGATGAAGTAGCTTGGGTTTTAGACACCGTGGCCTTTTAGGGGCTTACCTGGAACATTCATTCAGTGTTATAACTGTCTCAGGGAAAGAGAGAACTATAATGTAATTGGTAAATATCTTACATTGTACAATCCTTTTATGCAGCAAAGCAAGGTATAGTTTAATCCATTCACTACTCAAATTATGGCAAGTTTTGTTTAGTTTCTGTTGTTTGTTTTTCACAGCTTGATGGATGCTCTAGCATTATTGTTACAGTAGTTGACAGGGAATTGCGAAAGACGTCAATTTTACATTTTTATTGACTAGTAGATCATCAACAGGCCAATGAATGTTCCCTCTGACTCATTTCAATAACGTGTAAAAAGGACATTGATGCCTAAGGATTAAGTAATTGAATTACTAGCATAACGAAATTAACAAGTCCCTGCATTTGTCAAGGGTGGACTTTCCTGACAGTAATTGTGAATATTATGCACTTGTAACCTGATTTTCAACACATCAATCACTGTAGAAATCTGTCCACGGCACGTAATGTGATTAAGTAGGAACTATAAGTCTGTAGGCTCTCGCTGGCCATGTAATGCGCCATGAGGAGATGGCTGCCAAAGTGCTCCTCTGGCAAGCTGACGAGAAAAGGCGATGACCCAACCTGACACTAAAGAAAGTGCTGGAGGGAGAAGTTGGTCTAAAGGACCGTGACCTGCTGGCCAAGCTGGATTGAGTAATCTCCAAGCAGATCCTACGATGGCATAAGGTAGTCCAAACTGAACAAGGAGTGTAGTCAGCCAAGAGGTGTCCATTTGCCCCGGTAGCAAACTTCACTCCTCTGGCAGCTTTTGATACTATCTTATGCTATCGTAGAATCTGCTTGGACATTAGAATTGAGAAGCCTGGAGAGGCATTCTTCGTGGCACCTCGTACTACGGGGATGAACTAAACTGAACTGATAAGTTTGTTTTTTCTCCCCAGCTGCAGAGAGGTCTTCAGGATCAGCTTGAAGAGACCAAGAAGCTGAATGAGCTGCTGGATTCAGAACGGAGAATCTACCAGGACCTCATCAAGTCTTACAGGGACGAGCTGGGAGCAACAAGGTCAGATGGGGTCAAATATAGGTTAAGTGATATATTATAAAAGTAGTCACGATACTGGGTGAAAACAAATAATGGATAGCCTTCTAGTTGGTATTGTCTTACATGCACAATTGTACATACTTGACCCCAAACCTATTGAAGTGTCAAGCATATTTACTTAGGAAGCTGAAAAAAAGCATGACTTAGCGGGGCATTATCTTAATAACAGTTTTAGCTATAGAAAGAAATATAAGGCTTACTGGACCTTGAAGGATTTAGGAACAGGAGGTGCCATTAACCACACTTAACAAAGATTGTACAAGCTAAAATGGGTGTAGCTCTTGTATAGAAATGTCCAGATGGTATAATACTGTAAATGCAGAAACTTTAAGCGTTGGCTTAATGTTCACGGTTTTCGTGATGTCCTATTCACCGCGAACTTAAAACCACCGCAAACATTTTTCCATGGCAGTAAGATGCTACAGTGCATGGTGCTACCGCGAACTTAAAACCACCGCGAAACGTCCTTTTTCCCGCTACCGCCAAATTAAATCCCCACGAACTTGAATGCATTTACAGTATTTTTCAGGAAGATTTTTGAATTTGAGAGTAATGTTGTCTTTTTTTTTGGTTCCAGAGATTCTCAAAGCCGAGCGCTGGACATAGAGCTGGCGGCAGTGCAGACCCTGCGCAGGCAGCTGGAGGATTATGTCAGGAGGAACAGCGAGCTTCGGGCCGAACTGGAGAGGAACATCAACCAGGCAGCACAACAAGGTGACAACTTCAAAACTGCAAACTAGTCACGTTATACATGTTTGTTTCCAATACTTAGGGAAAACTGTATTTTTTACATTTTTTGAATCCTTAAATAACCTTATTAGGAAAAGACAACATAACCTCCATTGAATTGTGAAATGAATGAAATTTTATTTTACTTACTTGTCTTGCGCTTTACGCACCTAGCCCGCCTGGGTTTAGAAGACACAGAAATAGTAACACATACAACATACAATATAAGAAAACATGGGTATATGTTAACAAAGTCAACATATCACAATCATTAAGTAATAACAAATAATCATTGGATAGAGTCATTGAGATAATTATATATGTAGAAAAGTCCATAAGTATGTGTTCTTTCTTTTCACATGCCGTCTTAGTGCTGGAGGCAACAGACTCTCTACGAGACCGTCCTCGGGTCCAGACGTGGAACGCTGCTCTACAGACAAGCATCGACGACCTGAGGCCGCAGTTTGAGAAAAACATTCAGACGAGCCCAAATACACGCTCGACAGACATTGAGATCTCCCTCCCCAGTCCGTTGGACGCGTTGAGCGTTTCGGAATTCTCTACAGCCGAGCTTAAGAGCGAGGTCGCTCGCTTGAGGGGACAGCTACGCAGGATGCAAGCAATAAACGACGACTTACAGGCACGTTTGAACGGTGCCATAAGTGAACAAGTCAGGTCCATCCCTGTAGGGGAAAACATCGCAGAGCAACAGACTCTACCCAAACTTGCTAAGGAACTGGAAAGACTAGAGGCCGAGCTTGACAACGCACAGAAGGAAAACCAAGCTTTGCAGGAGGAGCTAGAGGGTGTGAGGAGCATGACGCCCATGGGAGAGAAGGGGCTTTTGGCAGAAGTGCAACAGCAGCTAGAGGATGCAATAATGCAGCTAGAGAAGAGCGAAGACGACAAGCTAGCACTGGAGAAGCAGGTAAAAATGAGCTCTCCCAGCCCGTACCAGGCACAGATCAGACAACTGGAGAACAAGGTGATGGAGCTCATCGAGGAAAACGAACAGCTCATGAAAGAGTCGCCAGGAAGCAGGTCGGACGAAGAGGTGGACGCCATGTCGGAGAAGGACCTGCGGACTGAGGTTAAGGGTCTTAAGGACCGTCTTAAAGCTTCCGAAAACCTTGTGGACCTCCTTAAGAAACAGCTGGAGATGAACTCCGATCCTGAAAGCGACACTCCAGGGTTCAACCCCGAGCTGATCGTGCAGCTCGCAGAGGAGATAGAGAGATTGAAGGGACAGCTTGAGCAGGCTCGGGGGAGTCAGGGAGAAGTTAGGGACAGGGAGGAAGAATACTCAGACACCTCCTCACAACTGCCTCGAAAGAGCAAGCTGCCTGTCCTACAGAAGGGAGTGCCTCACGACGCTAACGCAGCTTTGAGACAGCAGATTGAACAGTTGAAAATGTCTGAGAAGGAGCTTAAGCTTCTAAACAGAAGATTACAAGACAAGCTTACCGCCACGGAGGGCACGGTGCGTGCCCAAGCACAGAAACTCAAGACGTACAGAAAGATGCTTGAAGACGCGGGACTGGTCAAGAAAGTTCCCCGCAAGGCGCAGAGCGATTCCAACATTCCCATGAGCCTCCAAAGGTTCCACAGTCGCTACGCTTCCCAGGAGGGGTTGGACGATTCGCTGCTGTCGCCCGGTATTTCCCCGGGGGCGTCTCCGATGACGCGATCGCCGGCCACGAGCCTTCTGAGTCTGGAGACCCTACAGGAGTACGGGAACACAGACAACGTGGACGAGCTGAAACAGCAGGTCGCTCAGCTCAAGCAGAGGCTGGAGAAATCCCGCAGGATGATCAGGTATGATTGTCTTCAACACTGTGACATCTGTTTGTAGAAATACTAGAAAACAAGTACAGTAGAAGCCAGTTAATTGCACAACGAGTAAATGCACACTTCTTTTAATTGCACGAAAACTGCACACTTCTGTTAATTGCAGGGAATCCCCAAGTTCCGTAGTGATGCGGCTCAGCTGAATAACTTTGCTTTGTTGCACCATCCGAATAATTGCACAAAATGTACTTGCAAATGGGGAGTGCAAGTACATCTTTTCTGTTACTGACAGTTCAGTATGTCTGCCTGATGCTGTACTGTAATACTCTGTATAGCTTCCCAATGTTCCATGAGAAGCTATAAAAACTTATAGAGTAATGTAACAGTAAATAAGATATATAATTCATGAATTGTAACAAGTACAGAGTACATATGTCTTTGTCAAGTGCCAATCATTCTTCCACAAAATATCTAAATACCTAGATGTCAATATGGCAAGTAAAACTTGCTATCTCTGTACACTTTATATACATGCATATATTTAGAAGTATTCCCTATGTACCCCAACAGCATTACTCTATGACAGTGTCAGTTATAACAGATATTATTAGCCATGACCTTCAGACACCTTAATGATTTTCACACATGTTGTGTAATCCGATCCCTCCCAGGGGGATGCAGTCTAGGATGCGTGGACGTTCCGACGGACAGCTCACGCCAAACCGGTCCTTCGCCCGCTCTATGGAGACTCTGTCAGAACCATCGACCAATGGGGACGCCTTCGAGAAGCTCCGACGGCAGGTGGAGGACCTGAGACAACAGCTGAAGGAGAGCAACGACCTCAACAAGACTCTCGCTGTAGGCCATTGTCACTTTCTATCTGTCATAACATGTCTGTATATGGAGTTAACTGGGGCTCTCGGGAGTATGGCATTGCATTGTGATGACTGTTGATGTCCTCACAAGAGAGAAGGGATATCTTCTGTATAGTTGAGCTTATTATTAAGTTCGGATTTTCCAGACAAGTGTGAAAATTTGAATTTGGGGAGGTAAGGCAAATTTCAATGTCTTTACAATGTGATTTTACACTAAGGTCAGAATTAGGTCTATTTAGGTCTATAAAGTGCAACTGCTTTGTGTGCTTGTCTAGCTGGTTCAATTTTGCTATTTTGTGTGACTGTATTTCGTATCTAGTTCAATTTTACAATGTGTTGACTTTCAAATTGATGTAAGGCAAATTTTAGTCGCTTTGTTATTTATTTAACATTAGCTGTGGTTTGAATTTCTAAACACATGTCATGTCAAATTTGCTCTGAATGCTTGAGACATATGTAGCTGTTCCAAAGCTGCTACATCCCATCACACTATATAATTAGAAAACTGACTGAAGTGGAACACGTTCAAGTTTAACATCTATTATCATAATACCGGTACGTTTACGACGATTTCTCTAGCCATACTGATTTGACAAATTGTCAACGCATCATTTTCTCCAGTTACATGTTGCTGTTATAGGTTACCCTTGCCACTTCTTCTGTGTAACTTTTCTGCCACTCTTGTCCTGCTAAAAGCGTAATATTGTACTTGTAACACGCCGCGGAATTACACGGCGAACGGGCGCGTGGTTGGGAGGGGGTACAAAATACCGGTAGGAAGAAACACGGCACAATTAACTGCCGCTATGTACATTTATACATCCTCTGATGTTCCTTCCTTTTCTGTCAGTAATTGCATAAAACATAAACCTGCATGAGCATACAAAATGTCATGAGAAAACGGACGTATACTGTCAAGAATTTTCATTTAACTTCTGTCCGTCACAACCGCTATGACGTAACACTTCTCTGCTAGCGTAGATATAAAAATGGCGGGAAAATGGCTGCGTACGTTCAATTTTGCCCATTCAGTCGTAGATCCGGGCTATTATGCAACGGTTCTTCACACTTTTACATGAGTTGTAGGTCACCAACAGAAATTCAAGATTGTTGTTGAATCATGTTCGTCTTGTGCCGTGAGCATGTGTAATTATGATCTATATAAATTTGGCAATGAATGTGACAGTGTGTTCGTCCCACGACGAGCTGCCTACCCCGAAATTTTAAAAAAAGTATACTGAAAACTTTTGGCCTTGTTGTCTTCGAATGCATTGTTATCGATGCTTTGTAAATGATGTATTGGACACCTAGATGTCTGAAGTGTGCACAGCTCAGAAATAACTATTGTTGCATGTGTAGATCTCTTTAAGTTCCAGTATTATTAATCTACCGGTATAAGTCTTACTACCGGTATTATGCCAATGCATGTTACATTTTTTACAGGACAAGCTATCATCAGTGTTGCCCCAGAAGGACACTACTTTCACATGCTTAATTTGTAATTCTGAATGTTGTTCCAAAGTTGCTATTTTCTGTCACACTATTTAATTAGAAAATTGGCAAACATGTTCAAGTTTACATTTGTGTCAATCTCCGCTGTCGTGAACAGGACCAGCTGTCGGTGTCACCCCAGAAGGACACACTCGTCCAGACGCAGGCCAAGGAGCTGTCTCAGCTGCGCAAACAGCTGCGGGACAGCCGCGAGATGTGCCACCTGCTGCGGGCGCGGCTGGAGGAGCTCACCCGCACGCTGGAGCACCTGCTGTCCGCCAGCGAGGGCGGCGACCCCGACCTGCTGAACCTGACCCAGCAGGAGGCGGAGGGCGTGATGGCCGAGCTGGAGCGCAGCATGCACCTCGCCAGGACACTCAAGGACAGGCTGGACGGTCAGTTAACACAACATTGCCTGTGAATTTGGCGTTGTTGTTTGTATAGCCACAGTATAAGTATGTGGTTCTGAATCCATATTGGTAATAAGAGAAATTAGGATAATGATGGCAGAGGTAGAGCGCAGCATGCACTTGGCCAGGACACTCAAGGACAGGCTGGATGGTCAGTTAACTCTGCGATGAAGTCACTCTAGCAACACAACATTGGCAGTGAATGTGGCTAATTATGTAAAGGCATATGTTTCTGGATTGTATTGGTTGTGATGCTTTTCTTCATCAAGTTCATTCACAGGTACAGAAAAAGGAAAACAAGTGTTCATTGCCATTGGGGTGTTTTGAAAGCTGTAAAGTAGACACATATTCTTGAGATACCCAATTCCAAAGAGTTGAACTTTGTACTATTTACATTTCTGTCAAGCAAATGTGTGTTCAACAGGCTAACAACTACATGAAAGGTCATGGTAATGCTATAAGACTGTTAGTGACTAAAAGTAGTCAGGATTGTGCTTTGCTCCCAATAGTACTATCGTCTGTGGAAAGGACAAAGGCACTTATTTCCACCAGAGCTAAAATAGATGTTAAGTGCCTTTCCCAAGGTAACAACACATGTGCAATTATATTATTAAAGAAGCTTATTTAATTTTTTGTCCTCCCACCCCAGACAACGCGAGCTCTGCCTCGGATGACTCGTCCCTGCGGAGCCTGAAGGACCAGTACCAGCAGAGCCTGCAGGTCAACCAGGAGCTGCGGGAACAGCTGCAGGAACAGCTCAGGCAGCTGCAGGACAGACCAAGGTAAGGAAACGTCTTTACTCAGTACCAGTAGATACAGCTGAGGACAGCGTTTTTCCGTAAAAACCAACACAAACCTTTCGGTATTTATAGAATTGTTTGTATTGTTTTTGGAATGAGGAACATGGTACGCACATATCTTCACTCAAGCCCTATACCAGTAGATACAGCTGGAAGCGGTTTTTCTCCTGAAAGAAAAGAAGTACGATTGTGAAAGGATTTGATAAAACAGGGCTGTCTCCAAGACTGGTCCCTTCACCCCTGAACTTGCATATGAGTAGATACAACTCAGGACAGTTTTTTTTTTGTAAGGACTAGAACTGAAGAATTTTGTTCAGAATACTTGCAACATTGCTCAATGCAACATTTTTCAGGGCTCCAACTTTAAATACTTTGATTTTTGTATTGAATGGCATTTATTCATTTATTTTGATGACATAGAAAAGGATTCTCTTGACAGTTGGTTCTTGGAAGTCTGTTGAAAGTTTTTTGACTTCAATGATATAATCATAAGAATGTTTCTCCTGCCCAGCCCTACCCCACTAAAGCAGGAGGTAGCGGAGCTGAGGTCAGCCCTGGAGGAGCAGCAGGACCAGTACCAGCACCTGCAGGGACAGGTGGCCGACGCCCAGCACCTGCGACGCCAGCTGGCCGAGAACCAGCGCACAGCCGTGGAGCTGAAGGACGAGTTAGAGAGGTAAAGATGGTTGTTTATTCTGTTTTGTTATTTGTTTATTTGGAATCTCCATTAGTCTGCATGACACAAACTCTGCTGTCCAGGGCTGTGACTGGCCCTTACCCACAGAGGCCGTTGGATGTTGGGCGGGCTGCTATAAGTGAAATTTACTCAGGCTAGAATTTCCATTGGAAGTAGAATATCTGCATACTGTTGTTTATGTTTTCCTTAAATATTAGTTTCTCACCTTGGAACATGAATTTTCTCAACTTGCTTTGTACCTAGTGACAAGTTGCCAACATTGGTGAAATGGCAGGGATTGTACATGTACATAAGTGTCTGGCACTAAAGAGGGAAAGTGAAGTCTTACTGTCTTACACATACTTGTCTTGTATTGAGAAACTACATATGACATGCAGTTTATGTCCATTTTATCTTAAAAAAGCTTATGTTCATGTTGTAAATCCTTTATTTTTGTTATCATTTATGTGTAGAGCCACGAAAGATGCCAAAGAGAAGAACAACATGATCAGCCGGCTGCGTTCCCAGCTGCGCAGGACACGACCCGTCGGCTCCACCTTCCCACCGTCCGCCTCGGACCAGGCCAGCACCGGCTGGGACAGCGACCAGTCCAACCAGGGCGCTTCCGACGACTTCAGCGGGATGCACCGCGTCGGCAGCGGTCGGTCAGCCAACCACGGCTCGCAGACCACCAGCGGGAGTGAGGACAACAGGGGGGAACAGCCACTACAGAGGACGCATCCTCCCAACGGGGGTGATGAGTACTCATTGGAACAGCCAGGAAGAAGCCAGCCCATGTCTGGTGAAGACAATTTCATGTTTGCTCCACGGGAGAAGGTCATCCCTCCCAGTATACACAGCAGCAAAGACGACGTGTGTGGGCGTGGCCGTCTCCACGACAACAGAGGGTACTCCTCAGACGAGGAGTCGACGACGAGCACTCAGACTTTCACGTCGGTGTCGCGCCACGAGTCGGACCATCCCGGCGACAGCGAGCAGGAGGGTGTGAACAGCGAGAGAGGGATGTACCCGTCGCGCCAGCTCCCGTCCAAGTTTCTCCAGGCTTCCGCGGGGCACGGCTCGTCCACGACCGTTTCCACGGAGACCCACGGAGAGATGGAGCTGCTGCAGAGCAGGCTGCGCGCGAGCGACCAGATCAACCGCTCGCTGCGGGCGGAGCTGGACACCTACAAGAAGCTGCGGGAGAGCACGGAGACCATCCACAGCCACGGATCGGCCTCCACGCCGACGTCGGGTTTCCATGGCGACAGCAGGGGGCGGGACCTGCTGGAGGAACACCTGGCTGAACTGCGCGCGTTGCGAGCGAGGCTTGAGGACTCGCTGAGCTCCAACGAGCAGCTGAGGCAGGAGTTAGAGGATAAAATATCCAGCATGAGCAACAGAGGTAAACTTTAACCTTCCTTCATAATGCTTTACAAAAACATGGTTACTAGACCTTATACTAGTACCTCATATCACTCATGTAAAACCTTTCAGAGACCCATAGAAGGCAGTCCATAACTTACCTGCTATCACTTTTTGTTGGTTATAGACTATGATAGAGTCTGTTATAAATGATGTACCCTGAAGACGAGAATCTTTCCTTAATCTTTGACAGGTGCAGATTGCACATGTGTGCCCTTATTCTAATCTCCAAGCAGATCCTACAATGGCATAAGATAGTACCAAACTGGCCAAGGAGTATAGTTAGCCAAGAGGTGCCCATTTGCCATGTAGCAAAACACACTCCTAAGCCAGCTTCACTCCTCTGCCAGCTTTTGATACTATCTTATGCTACCATAGGATCTGCTTGGAGATTACCCTTATTCATGTACTGATACAAATTGTACTTTGCAAAGTATCACTAGAAATGCTTGTCTCTGCATTAACATGCTTCTAATAAGATGAACTCTGTATTTTCTGTTGAGAACTTTGTGCTTTGTTACATTTCGTTTACCTGTATCTTGCTGACAAAGAGACTAGAAATGTTCTACTCCTGAGGTTGAAAAAAACCCTGTCTAAACAGTGCTGTGTACTGCCCTCCCCAGGAGGCCAGACCAACATCTACGTCCACAGCAACTCCGGTGTGGACCATCAGGAGTTCCCCGACAACGCCTCACACGGCTCCCAGTCTCACATGTCCGACAAACTCTCCCTGCTGTCTGACAAAACCACACAGGTGGATCGTCTACAGGCTGAACTGGACCAGAAACACCAGGTACAGATATTGCACTTCCTATTCTGTATGTATGAGGTATCCATAGATTATGATAGCCTAGTATCCCGACTACTAAGTATTATACATGTAGCTCCTGAGTCTCTGCTGTCCTTTCCGCAGAGATGACAGAAGAAACTAAGAAGCTATAGTTAGTCAGAATACCAGGCTAAGATTATGAATGGCTGTCCTCACAAATACACTAATCTAGAGCTATGCCTAGAGCCAGAAGGTATCTCCATTCATGTACATGTAAAACGGGACAAATGTCTAATTGATTCAAAAGATTCAAAGCTATCTGATTAGATCCTCTCCATAAAGTCAGGTCCAATACCTGTAACCAACATTATTCTGGCTTTTGAGATGTAACTGTAAGGAAAGCTTGCTACCTGATTCTGAACAATGTTTCGTTGAAGTTTTAGAGTGTTTTGTAAGTTATAAACATACTATTTCTTCTATATAAGGAAACATTATCACCTTGTATTTTCTTCAGATCAATGAGAAACTAAAGGCAGACATGTCCAGACTCCAGTCCCAGTTGACAGAGAAGGACCAGCTTAACCAGCAGGTTCAGGAGGACAACACCAGACTGCAGACAGACATGTCCAAACTGCAGAAACAGCTGGCAGAGAGGGACAGGCAGACACAGAAGACACAGGCTGAGTTTACACAGCTGCAGGCAAGTAGTGAAGATCAGTGGTAGCATGTGTAGTCCAGTGGTCAGTGGTCAACTAAAAAGTTGTGAGTTTGAATCTTGGCTGTTGATGCTTTTCTTAATCTGCATGCCCCCAGAAAGCATCTCTGAATTTACACGTAGGACAGAACGTTAAGCCGCGGTCCACTGTTCTGTGTACTTGTCTGTTCTCTCTGTCATGACCAAATGAGGAGTAGCTCATCTTTTAATTGAGTTCATTTGAGCTAAATTGACCTTAACTTAGCCTCCTTTTCAGACTTCTAGCAGCGCAGGCTCTCATTTTTTTTTTGCTGGAGCGCTGATGCACAATTTTCAACATGGGCTAATTATGTTATCATGGTGGGAGAGGTTGTTTATGGGAGTTTTAGCTAAACTAAGATCACTTTCCCCTTGCAGAGGGACCTGTCGAGCCTGCAGGGTCAGCTGCAGGATGTGTCCCAGCTGCAGAACCAGCTGTCAGACAGGGAGAAGCAGAACCAGATCCTGCAGACAGAGGTGGACAGTCTGGGGGCAGAGCTGGCTAACAGGGACATGGAGAACGACAAGGTGTCAGCAGAACTCAACAAAGCCAAGAAGGAGATCAGCAGGTTTGTTAATCAGCACTGTCGACTGATGTGTTGGGTTGAGTTACTGTTAACAAATGTATGTATTGAAGTTCACAGGGACTTAATTTGACAGTAAGGGAGAAAATGGAGTGTTTGCGGTGGTTTTGAGTTTACAATACGCTTGCAGATAGATGTGCAAAAGTTAGGTATGACGGGTCGTTCAGTGTAATATAACCAGCTGCTGTTGCGCCACGTGCCTGCGAATACCAACTATGTAGATACAGAATAGCGCTATAGACTAGTCACCTACGTAGCACTTCTTTATGAATATGAATTCAAAGTACAAAGATTGGGTCTGTGTTCAATTTGTGCTTGGTACATTTGTATGTCAGGGCTTGATGGATTGCTCATATGAAACTGTTCTCCTCTTCCCAGACTAAGACAGGAGTTGTCCAGACTACAGGACCAGTTAGAAGAACACCAGCAGGTGGCCGACTCCCTAAGGCTGGAGCTCAGGCTGTATGAGAAGCTCTACAAGAAGGCACAGACAGCCGACGCAGGTAGGGCCAGTAACATTTTATGTAAACCTTTGTCTTCAATTTTTGACCCACAGCCGGCAGTGTACATTCAACAATTTGAAATGGAATACTCAAATTTAATCAGATCTCCCAATGTATATTAGATTTTCTGTAATGACAGGGATCAGTACAAATTACTACAATGTATTTGTTACCTTGAATAGCAAGATAGACAGTATATTGAACATGTGCCTCCTTCATATCATCAGGTGTGAACGGGTTCAGCAGTAGTGATGGTACAGGAGGGAGAGACACCATGGCTGGACTGGACCTGTCTGGACTGCTGGAGGAGATGCGCAGGCTCAGGGAACAGGTAGGACAAGGCAATATCACTCGGGATAACAACTCGGGATAACAATACTTTTTTGGACTATTAAAAGGTAGTCTATCCCGATTATCAGCTAGTCTCCCAACTTACTTGAGTTTTCAATTCTCGGCTTTCAGTCACGTGATCTGACCTTAGCAACGGTTGCTATCCGCCATCTTTGTGACCCAGCGCAACGTCCCCCTGGTCACAGTGTCCCCTACGCGTTCTCAGCGATGGTTCTGTGTATTATTGTAGGCTGTGGGTCGAGATCTGACAGAAACTCGGATAGGGAGAAGATTTCCTTTTTTTCTATACCGAAATTAGTTAGCAATCAGGGAGTCGAGCATGAGAAACTAACGGAAGAACGCCGGAGGCTGTGGATAGCGGCGATCAGCCGCGGAGACACGACGAAAAAAAAACATCCTTCAGACCGAACGTGTATGTAGTCGGCATTTTGTGTCTGGCAGGGCTGCCCCCGTGTGGGATAGGTATAATGTGGACTGGACCCCCACACTGAACCTTGGAAGGAAAGTATACGTAGAAGAAGGGACAAAGGAAAAGCTACAGAAGAAGGTAGGAGAGAGGGCTGTACGGGCTAAAGAACGCACGAAGCGAGGTGCTGAACAACGGGTAGAGGCTGCAGCGAAGAGGACGCCGCAAAATCCCACTGGGTACCGTTTGCAAGATATCGATTTGACCAAGTTTGAGATGTGCCCCTAGACGTGGAAATGGCTGACCTTACGATATCAAGTGAGGAGCCAGGGCCTGTTGAAACACTGACAAC
>NC_049986.1:16144270-16148380 GCF_000003815.2 Branchiostoma floridae | reverse complement strand
GACAGTCGCCGGAGTTAGGCATCAATAAGACAACCGGAACACAGACAGACGAGTTCCAGTACATGTTTGGTGAGCCATGTTATCAAGCCCCAAACAAAGACTTTTACAAGTCAGATGAGAAGGTTAGATTTTATACCGGTCTGCCTTCATATGAAGTTCTTATGGTTATTTTTGACCACGTAGCTCCATTTGTTACACGCAAAAGTCAGAGTCTGGATAGTTTCCAGGAGCTCATGATAGTTCTCATAAAGCTAAGACTTAATGTACCAGATTTGGCATACACATTTCAGGTATCCCTTGCCACTGTATCGCGCATATTTAGCACATGGATAGTAGCTCTAGATACTAGACTGTCATGTTTTGTTTCCTGGCCTGAAAGAGAGGATTTGTGGAGGACTATGCCTATGTGCTTCCAGTATGCATTTGGGCGGAAAGTGACTGTTATCATTGACTGCTTTGAGGTGTTCATTGCAAAGCCTACAAACCTCCTGGCCCGAGCACAGACATTCTCGAATTACAAGCAGCACAATACTATTAAAGTTCTCATTGGTATCACACCTCAAGGATCAATCTCGTTTGTGTCAGAGGCTTGGGGTGGACGCACGTCAGACAAGTTTCTGACAGAGAACTGTGGGTTCTTAGACAAGCTGCTACCAGGTGACACAGTGCTGGCTGATAGAGGATTTACCATTGATGAAAGTGTTGGACTGAAACAGGGAAAGCTTGTAATCCCTGCTTTCACAAAGGGAAAGGCTCAGCTAGATCCAATAGATGTGGAGAAATCAAGGGGTATTGCTAGTGTAAGAATACATGTCGAGCGAGTGATTGGTTTATTGCGCAGGAAGTACACTTTCTTACAAGGAACTATTCCCACAGACTACTTGGTTTGTCGTGAGTCTGAAGTACCATTGATTGACAGAATCATCAGAGTATGCTCAGCACTTGTTAACTTCTGTCCTCCGATTGTACCATTTGACTAGGTGCCCTCTCATTCTGTTTTAAGCAGAAAGGGAAATATAACTGTTTACATGATGTATGGACATTATTACTATCAGTCATTACTTCCTGCTTGGTGAGGTTTGTTAAGAAAACGTTTGAATGCTGAGCAAAAGACAAGATAGCCTGGCTGAACACTACTCTATGCTAGTATGATTGCCATGTATGCTATGGCATGTATATGAACCTGTCATATGTATATGAATAAAAGGTTTACTCAGTAAAGTTGTTGCAAGACTCAACATTTGTTTCAAGGCAAGAAAACAGTTTATTCAATGGTAGATACTTAGGGCACTAAGGTAAAGCATAGTTAACTGCTGGTGAAAGCTGAGGTTGTCAGCAAGAAAATGCTACAAACTAGTAGAATGACAAACTACAAAATCAATGTCAGTATTTTGCAACTCTGATCATACAATAACATGAAAGCTGAGGTTGTCAGCAAGAAAATGCTACAAACTAGTAGAATGACAAACAGTACAAAATCAATGTCAGTATTTTGCAACTCTGATCATTTGCAACTGTAATTAACTCTGATCTGATCATCCCACTAGCAGGAAGGCGGTACTGGGAGGGCAGAAATTTTTCTGGGAGTGGTTTTACGTGTTCAATGCATACATGATGAAATGTGCTGGGTCTTACAAAGTGGGAAACATGGTGATTGACCCAGCCTTAAGACATGTCAACAAATGTGGCCTCATTCTCGGCACATCAAACATTACATTCCTTGGATCTATATCTAAAGCTAAACATGTAGCGAATGCAACGGAAAATACCCCACAGTCACTACTGTTTGTCTGCTGCTGGACAGGTACATAATCTAAGGAAACTAGGTTCCCACCAAGTAAACTGTTTGTCTGTTCTTCCACTTCTTGACTCACAACATCATGATACAGGCTATCATAGAGATTAACCTTCCCATGCACACAATCTAAAGTACTGACACATACCCAGTGACCTTGGCCCGTATGTAAAATCTGTATGCAATCTCCTGATACAACATCAAAATTGCGGGCAGGCCCTAGAGCTGGACGTTGAAGTCCTTCCATTGCTGGATTCACCTGTCTTACAAGTACTTGTGAAGAGTGGACAATCTCACCCGTAAGCCAGCCATTAGGGTCTCTTACAATGTCGTAATCTGACTCACCCAGGTTTGACAGAGTACAGTACTTATCTAGTGGCGCAGATGTCTCATTCGTAATGACAACATCATCATATTCGTCACTACTTGTGTCACTGACAGATACAACACTTACAGGCTTTGCTAGCTTCCCTTTGGAAGTTTTGGGTGCAGTTATTCTCTGCTTACATGATTTGCACTGCCATGTTGTTTTAGCATTGTTGGGAAGTCTCTTCATTCCCAGACAACTAAGGTGGAAATACCTTCCCTGCTTACACTCAACATTATGGCATTCAAGGAGTTTCTCTCCCAGAGCTGGTTTGGCTTTACATAGGCATATAGTGTTGCATAGCAGAGCAGCCTGGCTAACTGGTGATGGGCCTGACTCCTTCTTTTTTGATTTTCTGCCTGCCTGCCTTAACTCTGGTAGCCGGCTACAGTGTGGGCAATACCAGGTCTTTCTCAAGGAAACCCCATCTATTCCTAAACAAGTCCGATGGAACTGACCATACGGACACTCAGGGTTACTACATGATACATCATCTATACCCATCTGTCCCCGACAGAAGCACATAGCATTTGAGTCAGGGACCTTCACTGGCACATCACATTTCCTGGTGTACCAGCGGCCAAGCATCTCTGGTAAAATACAAATTCTCCAGAAGGCTTGTAACTTGAAGAGAACCATGTTTGAGTGTTCTGTGTCAGGCTTAATCCTGTTACTTACTATATGGGCATTTCTATTCTTATCCCAAACACAGACTACAAAATCACAGTACTTCCTCTCTGACAGAACAAATAGCTGTTGCTGGACTTGATGATAGTAGTTGTGGGTTTTTTTCAACTTGAACACCCCATCAACCTTCTCCAGAAATGCACTTTTGTTCTTCACATACTGGTCAAAATCACAATCAGGGACAGAGATTGGACATTTTACCTCCCCACACCCAATCCCACAGCAATCACATGACACGAGAAAGTCAGGTGTAGCATGCAGGTAAGGGTGTTCTTTAGATATGAATACACCACACTTCTTTATCTGGAAGTTGACATGTTTACCATTCATGTATGTCTCATAGGCTTTTATGGCAGCTTCTTCCTGATCACAACCATGACGTGTGGCCTTTGTGTTAACCTTGTACAAATGTGGGTAGCAAATAGACTTCAGGATTGACTGAGGAGGCTGTGCAAGGTTGCTATGGTAAACAGCCCCACTCACAGAAGCTCCAATTCTCCCAGCTCTATGGCGGAAAAAGCCAGGACCTTTTGCTTGTGTCCTCGTGTCTTTTTCAATAGTGTTTATCTGGCTCTCTGACAAGTCAATATTAACCTCTAAACATTTGGGCAGGAGTTCATGATATTGGAGGTCCAGATTATCTGGATCAAACAACTCTGACACAACAGGAATGTCCCGGCTTGACATGACAAACTCATCTGCATATGGCTGAATCAAACTTAGTGCCACTACCTTAACTTTGCACTTATTGAGCTTACTATACAGTTCTTTAATCTCCTGAGCAGTTGGGGTATTGTTCTGTGGTACTGTAACCTTGTCCTGAGCAGTTGGGGTGTTGTTCTGTAGTGCTGTAACCTTGTCCTGAGATGTCAGATTACTCTCATGTGCACTTTTCTCCTGTGTTGTGTTGACAGTCTCATGTGATGTGAAGGAATCAATCTTCTGGTCCAGCTTTTCTTTCAGTTTCTTTGCGGATGTGAAGTCAATGTCTTCCACTCTTGCATAAGGGACTTCCTTAACATATGTGGGCAGAATCCATGTACACTTCACCTGTGTGCAAGCCAGCTTCCCATGTAATCTAGTCCAGCACTCAATGTAGAACAGCACACTGGCAACATGTGAACAAGACTCTGCCAACCCGGCTTTGCACCCAAGACAGTGGGCAGAGATGACGGCTCCATCTGTCCCGCATATCAGCCATATGTCCACGAGGGGTCATTCATTCTTTGAGAATGGCGAACTTTAGCCACGACCACATTTT
>NC_049986.1:16142024-16144170 GCF_000003815.2 Branchiostoma floridae | reverse complement strand
CAGAAGTCCATTTGTCTACTTGTGGTTAAGAAAGTTCAATCTTCAAGATTCTACTATACAGTCATGCCATGTGTCATTGCTTTTTCATGTAATACTGTTAATTACTATGCTTTAGGGTACCAATAATCCACGTTAGATACCTACATGTACGTGTATAAGCCTGACATTTTATTAGCCACAACTCAACAGACTAGTATGGGTACTGGGTGAATTGATTCTAATGACTTTCTTCATTTCTCTAGGAGTGTCTCCGCTGTCCACCGCTGACATCGACATCCGTTACCGGTATGTGGTGGGGAGGATAGAAGACTACGACACCCTGAGACATCAAGTCAACGACAGCAGACTGGCCATACGCGGTGTACAATCCCGAGTCAAAGATCGCTTGAAGGCGCTGAAGAAGGCAATAGACTCTACACAGGTACAGTTGTACTATATATCCTGTTGTAAGTTTCGTCTACATATCAAGTACCTTTGCCGCTTCTAAGCATGAGAAGTCTGGACATAAAACAGCAATGATAATACTTTAGAATGATCAATGTCTTCTATCAATGTTGCTAAGGTATGTATTCACCACAAAGCCAAGGTAACAGATGAGTGTTTTTGAATGTTCACATGCATAAGTTAAAGTGTTTGACCTACATGTACATGTACATGTAGTAAGTTGCTCTTGTTGCATTGATATTTGGTATGTGGCTAGGCATGATAATGATCCTGAACATGTCTGTCATATGTGGTCCTTCTAGCGGCTTTCCCCCTTTCTAACTGCCTCCATATTCTGTATTACCGTCCAGCCTGGTGACCAGAAGCTCCTCGAGGAGACAATGTCCTCCCTCCACCTGCAGTGTTAATTCCAGTGTTGGAAGTAAAGTCTAAACATTTCTCTATAATGCCTCCATGTTCTGTATTACTATCCAGCCCGGTGACCAGAAGCCCCTTGAGGAGACAATGTCCTCCCTCCACCTGCAGTGTTAATGCCAGTGATGGAAGTAAAATCTAAACATTTCTCTATAATGCCTCCATATTCTGTATTACCATCCAGCCTGGTGACCAGAAGCCCCTCGAGGAGACCCTGTCCTCCCTCCACCTGCTACATGACCACCTGGAGGAGTGCCATCGCCTGCTGAAGCTGTTCTGGAAGGCTCGGGACCCCGGCTCCGTACCCACCTCCACTGGCAGCGGGGGGGACGGAACAGCAATCGTGTTCCTAGAGGTCTGTCTAACTTAGGCTAAGGTCACATTTCCACGAAGGGGCCTGGCCGGGCAGTTTTCAGGAACAATAAGTATGATATAAAAGACAACAATAACACAAAACGGACCGAAAATAATTCAACAGCATACATTGTGCATACATATTGTCATAAACTTAAATTTTTCGTTTCTGCAAACAGCCCGGCCGGGCCCCGGGTAGGAAATGTGATGTAGGCGTTACCAGTCTGTGTGTGCAATAGATATTGTGTTTTAAAAGTTTTATTAGTAACTTTGACATAGCTACATGGTCTTTCCACTCTATTGATCATTAACTGTAAAATTTTGGAGAAAGAAAATTGTGTAGAAAGAAAAGTGTTTAAAGACCTGTTGTTTGAACTTTCTGTAATTTCTTCATCTTGTACATGTGATGTTGTTTCTGGAGGTCTGTCTAACTTACCAGTCTGTGTGTGCAATAGATGTTGTGTTTTAAAAGTTTTATTACTAAATTTGACATTGCTACATGAACTTTCAACTCTATTGATCATTTACTGCAAAATTGAGAACAAAGAATTGTTAAATTTTGGAGAAAGAAAATTGTGAAGAAAGAAAAGTGTTTAAAGATTTGTTGTTTAAACTTTGTGTAATTTCTTCATCTTGTAATCAGCAATCATGTCCCTAAAGGTCAGTTTAACATACCAGTCTGTGTGTGCATGCTGCACATGTCTTCAGTACAGAAGTATGCAAAGTCAATGACATTTTTCCCCATACACACATTCATTAATTAATGCAGAAGGACTTTCGATGATGTCCGTTAATTTTGTGTCTTCCTTAGAACCAGAACTTGAAAGACGAGATCACCAACCTGAGAAAACGGCTGGCATCTCAGGAGAAGGTCATGAGGTCAGCTCTTCACAAGCTGGAGGTGAGGCTAGGAGGAAATGGGGGGGGGGGGGAT
>NC_049986.1:16140677-16141924 GCF_000003815.2 Branchiostoma floridae | reverse complement strand
TGCACAGCACTGGTACATTCTTGGTATGGGGGGAGTACAACATCTTGATAGCTCATACTCAGCACCTGAAGCACAGGGATACAGAAAGTTTCATTAGAATGACAGACTAAATATCACTTTACACAATATAAATGCTAAAAATAGTTCACATACACATGGGACCCAGAAGGCACATTGAGCTTTACTTCATAGTTAAATGCCCTACAAAATATAACTGATCTTACTATTCTTAGCCTGGTCACCATTATCCGCTAGTCGGCAACCAGGGTGCTGAGGCACTGACCTGCTTCTGTTTTCGGGTGCGACGAAATCCAACCCAACCCCGTAAAAACTCCCCCGGCCTGCGCTAATAACTGGGCGGGCCGGCTACCCCTAAGGCGCCGAAGAGATCACGGCGAGCGCCCCGATGGTATGGTTACCAGGCTAACTATTAAAAATAACCATGAAACAATTACATTTCTGTCCACAATCGTCTCGATCCGCAAAATGTGCGTCAAGTGGGATGTTATCCCGAAAAAAAAGATTCAGACTTTCGGAGAAATCTACAAAAAGAGACATTTCGGAACACGTAAATTAACGCTACCCCCCTCCCCAACGCTGGAAAACTGACTCAAAAACAATCGAATTTCTGCCGTCAAAGTTCCGTTTTTTTTTCATCCACAGTAATTACATGCCATCACGAGTAATTCTTATGAACTTCCAACCGACAGGATCAAGGAGATTCTAATAAGCCTCCTTGACATGAGTAAATACGTGTATTATTAATACCGGAACTGAAAGTGTAACCCAAGCCGTGACGAAACCGAAACGTAAACAAACCCCGCCCCCGCCCGGCTATCCGCCCATTTATCCGTTCGAAACTCGCCAAATATGCAAGTCAACTAACAAATATTGACTCTCAAACACCATAGCAATATTCTCCGTTCAATACAAGCACCAAATATAGCTGTATTTCATCAAGAAGAAGCAAAACTTACCAATAAAACTGAACTTCTGGCTCCATTGTCTTTGCTTGATGATGGAACGCGTTCGCAGAAACGGAGCACAAAGATGGCGGATGCCCATATTTGGAAAACCCGTGACGTCAGGTGAAAGCCGAGAATAGTCAGTAAAAGATTGATCATTATGTTGAATATTATTTTGAAATGAATAAAATCAAACAAATGAATCTGTAGGTGAAATATGTACATGTAGGGCAAGACTCTCCGGATAACAACTGTGACATTCGGTCATGCTATTTTTGACTG
>NC_049986.1:16110041-16140577 GCF_000003815.2 Branchiostoma floridae | reverse complement strand
AAATGCAGTAATTATCAAACAATGTACAAACTTGTAGGAGATTCACTTGCTTTAAAAAAAATTAAAGGCAAATAGATTGTCAATTTTTTTTTTTTTTATTTAAGAGGAAGAGATGATTATATCTGACTGTACCGGTATTTACATTTGCATGTCTGCATGGTGTAAAGCATTGCAATGAAATGTTGCCGGGGCAATCTATGGACTGGTTGGAAAGCATAACAGAAGGTTTTGTTGCCAAGCTATCTCAAGTTACATGTATACCTTGAAGATAAGCACATGGATCTTGTATTTCTTCTTGTCTTTGAGACTTGAAATGTTGCAAGGACTGACAGTTTTTCTTTTGTTACAGAGAACCAATCGGCTGAAACAGGGAATGGAAGAAGCACTGGTGAAACAATGTAAGTGTAAGTTGCGTTCATTACTTGAACGTTCTTCGCAGCAGATGAGTGTTTTATTTCTGTTCATAATGTCTGTAAACTGGTGTAATAAGTCACGTTTTGCATACAACATGGTGCTGTTCAAAGGAACTACATGTATATGTACAATGTATGCATCTCATTTCCCTTTTTGTTTCTGATTTTTCAGTGTCAAAAACCCACCATGTCCTACGACAAGCGAGGGGAAACCTGGAGGTAAGTGTTACAATGAAAGTTGTATTCTTCAGGTCGACATTTCAATCTTTAAAAATTGTACTACATATAGATTCAGAATTCTACTGACTATAAACTCCAGCTTGTAAGCTTTAGGCCACACCAAGTTGATTTTTTGGTTTGGTTTTTGGATTTTTAAAAATAACGCCAAATATGAAAACAGAATCTTGGGGAGGGGGGGTCTGGGCCTTGATACACATAGTTAGGAAGTGAATACAGCAGTCAGGTGCAAGTTTCTCTCCTTGCTGCCTTCTTTTCATCATTTCTGCTTGCTGAATTTTTGCTGATTATCCAAGAAGCAAGAAAATAAATTTCAAAATAAGGCCTCTGAATCAGGGTTCTGGCCAACACCTGTCCTTTTGTCCTTTGATGGAATTTTGCACCTGGGGACAGACAAAAATTTTGCCCATTCCGTCCCCTGTGACAGACAAAATCAACATAAAGAAATGAAATTTTGCAAAGATCTTCCGAAATTTAGCACAGCAGCTATTGAATCAAGCTGAGTCTACTCTACCAGTAAAGTTTGCCCCTCAAAGTGCAGGAAATAGCATTTTTACAGGGTCTAGAACTCAAGATTTTTAAATTTTTCTGGACCCCCAAGGACCTTCCATGCTCGACAGGATTTCCATTCAAACGGGGAAAAATTCAGGTTGGCTAAAAGCCTGCTCTGAGTCATTTCTTCTTACTAACCTTCTGTTGGAACGACAGACATTGCCTTATCTCTCGTTCCCTCCTTCCAGTTCTCCGTGTCTTCGTCCTCTTCTCTCGATCAGTCGCTGGCGTCATCCATGGATGACTTCTCTCTCTGACACCGTAACCTCCATGTAACCTGTCTCCTTTCTTCTCTCGCACTTTCCTCACCTATCTCGTCACACAGACACCACACTACTGCACATCACAAGTGCTTAAGCCACCTTTCCACTAAAAGTTAGCAGCTAAAATTAGATTGGTGTAACCCCTGGTTTTGTAATTTCGATACAAAAAAAAATGAATAAGAATTTTGATGAATAAAAAAACAATGCAGGGTGCAAAAATATGGTTTAAATGACAGCAAAACACAAAAGAAATCGTAAAAAGAATACATACATGTATAAGCATGAAGTGCACCGAGCATAACTCATATCCTATACCAACATTGTCTCACTATGCATTAGCTCCACCTATAAACCACTTAAAATTGTGATAACCATATCAGATAGTGTCAATTTTGTGTGAAACCCTCCAACAACATTGGAATTTGGATTGTCTAAATCTTTACTGGAAGCACAACTTTGGTGTAAGGGAGTACAGAAGCTCTCAGCAAAGGTTGTGATATTTGGAAAAATACATATCAGCCCACATCAGATATTGTGTTTAAATCAGTTTTATCAGTAAATTTGACGTACATGTAGCTACATTTTGTATGTATACATTTTGTACCTTCAATTTTTTGAAGAAAGAAAAGTGTTTTCAGATCTGCTGTTTACACTTTGCGTAATTTCTTCTTCTCGTAGGTCCAAGCCAAACATGCTGGCCACGAGGTTCCACCCTCATCCTCTGGAACGGAGGAGCGGTAGCACGCCGTACGCCGCCATTTGCCACGACTGTTTTGGTACCATTTCTGTATAATTCTGTACATATGTGTATTTCTACCCAGACCACAACTGTGTTATATTTTAGGTCTGTCTTATTGATTCTCCTTTCCTTGGAAATTCTGATTTGTACATTCCAAAAAATGGAGTTTTTAGATGTTTTTAGGTTTTAAGAAATCTTATTAGGGTAGAATATTCTGTTTGTGATTTTGAACAAGTTTGCTGTATTTTCCTCATGTTGATGTTTTAATGTTGCTTTTACATATTATACACTGCACACTTGTTAATGACTGTACATAGTGAATTGTGACATTGGCTTTGCTTTGTGTGAGTGTAGAAGTTATATTGCATAATCATGCATATGTGATTGCATTTTTTTAATCACTGCAACTCCCTTAACGTATAATGTTCATTTTTCATTATGTCCTTCCCCATTTTTGGTCGCATTACCAACCCTTCCTCATAAACACAACTTTCTCCACAATCATTTCTACCAAACATAAGAACATGAGGAATGCTATGAGAAGTAAACGACTCGCCCTTTCTATCTGACTACTACCGGTATTAAGTGCATGGAGAATGGCATGAATTTTTATACAAATGCTGCTTCTTAACTTCTACATAAGACAGAACACTTACCAAGCCTAACTCTACAACCTGTGTAACTATAACATCAACAGGGCTGATATAAGAAATCAAACTGTATTTGATACAAGCCATAAAACAGGTGTGTTTTAATGAGAAAACTTTGACATACAGTTTTCCTTCTCAGATTAGAAAGTACAGGGTACTATGAAACTGAGAAACCTCTATTGCTTCCACATGTACTTTTTAAGTAAGCAATATATACTTCAAGGTAATTCATGGTGATGTACTACTTTTAAACACACCATTTGTAGCCAAATCAGCCAATCGTGGGAGGCCTTTCATCAGAAGCTGTGCAGTCCCCAGTAGAACTATACTGATTGGTTGAAGGTTTTACCTGCCATCCAATGGGAATCATTTCCAGCATCTTTGTTCACAAAACTGTGACAATCTGTAGTTTGTGTGACTCAGTTTGTCTGTGCAATTAAGTAAAGAAAATGCCCAAACTCTTGTACTGATAACTTTTCGACTTTGTTCCAACACATACTTACAGTGTCACATCTGTTGTGTAGGTACCTTTTAGTGTATTGGGTCATCAAAGTCTTTAGCATTAGAACATATACTCAACATTATTTCAATTTATGTAATGGCTTCAATGTCCCAAAATTGAAAATTTCATTAGGACAATGCATGCAGGATACTTGTATAAGAGTTCTGTACTTAGATTAGTAGACAGTTCGTTAGGATGTTTCCAGCCTTCTTATGACAGAAGTGACACTATATTTTTCCAAGCCTTTTCAAAGATGCTTGTAACTGCCAGTTACATCATTCTGATGGAATAATTCTCTTGTTGAGCTCCAGATCAAGTTGTTTTCAAACTGTTGGTTTATGTACAGTTTGAAGACAACTTATTTCAGTGCTTCATTTTCAAGTGAATCATTCCATGTTTGTCCATAATTTCATATTTGGCAGAACATTTGAGCATTTTTTATTTCTTTTTTGACTGTGTGGTTTTCGGGGGAAAAATTCAGATCAAATTTGCATTCAGCATTTTACCAAGAAATTTTGTCAAAGTGGAGCAAATTTCAGTAGAATAGGACAGTATGATTTGCAATGGCAAGCATCTTGTAAAGGTCTTCTGTGTGTGTTGAGACAAATTTGGGAAGTTCACTGTACAGTAGATTGGGCATGTTGCGTTAGACACCTACATGCATGGTGGCCCAGGTTTGATTTTTGCATGATGTTGTCAGTGTTGCGTTTGTGTATGTGTATGTGTGTTAGCTAAAGCAACTCAAAGTCTTATATATATATATTTGTATACTAATGCATTTGAGGCTGAATGCACAAGTATTTATGCTTGCAAACATGGACATGAACATATTCATCTTAAAGCATCTGTAACTGCACTTTTTCAGATATTTTGCCATCAAATTGCTTGCATCTCTAAGACATACTTATAGGTTGCTAGCATGAGAGCTGTTGTTGGGCTTCTTTACACATACCAATCTGGCACATTTTAATTATCATTTTTGGAAACCTCTTTTGCCAATGCATGTTACAGATACACTTTTGCAAACAATTTAATTTTGCATAATCATATTATGCATCAACACATTAACACTAACACATTCATCTTTACTTGATTCTATGGGGAAACTGGATCATACTGAAACCACTATTGTTACAGTTGAGTGAGTGAAGATACTAAGAAACTTTCCCAGAGTGTGGCAGGTAACGTTTTCCACCTTTCCAGTATAGTTGCACAAGGGATTGCACTGTAGCTGGTGGGCAATGCCAGCATTGGTGGATTGGTTACACTGGTCTGTGTATAAATAATACCCTCATCCTCAGTGACTTTGTAAGAGTTTGAAGAAAACTCAGTGATAGCCTCATCTTGCCTACTTGTAACTATGCAAAACTGTGGCAAAGAACACTTTGCAATAAACTTTTATAACACTAAGAAATGACACGTACACAAGTGAATACCGCATTTGTACCGTAACTGTGGAAAATTTGGTTATTTATGAGAAATTACAGAAGGAATACCAGCTGTATACTGATGTCATGACTGGTAAGGGTATAACTCACCACTGATGAGGACAATTATATCGTGCATATGTTGTGTTTGAATCATTGATATTTCTACAAAGTCATGTAAACACAGCCAGTGGCAAGTTGAACTACGATGAAGATAATGTGACCCTACTACAGTGTAGAAAAAACTATTTTGTATCCTCATATTTTACGTATGTACCATGTGCTGTTTGTTTATGTAACATTATGTGATATGTAGTACTTTTTACCACAGTGACTATAAGTTTGTGATTTTATGTGATAAGAAGAACTGTTCCGATACATTTTGTACTGCATGTGTATGATATAAGTCTAAGATATAAGCCTACACCCTCAAGAACTATTATCCAAATGTTGCAACAATTTTCATGCTAAATCGAAGAGCTCTACAGACGAACCAATACGTGAAGATCTGACTTCCTCATAAGATGTAAAATAACAGTTTTTTTACATAAAATCAAATGATTTTAAGACAGAATATTGCTTGGACATGAGAAGACCTAGCCTGTATGTGGAAAGTACCCATTGTAATAATGCTACATTGCTCATGTGATAAATAATGTCTCTACATGTAAGAACAGAGAAAGGAGGATGCTAGTTTTATATTTGTATTTTCACAACCAACGTGCCTTGTACAGTTTTCATTGGTCGACTCTACCCCTTACTTAATGTACAGATCTGTCCTTGGAAATACAGCAATAGAAGTATTTTTCAAACGGTTGTTGCCTCGTTTTTATTGAATCATAAAAAAACATGTAGGAGGGAAAAACATTTTTGTTAGGGAAAAACTAAAATGGTAAAGATGGGAAAGAATGGCGATAATAAAGGGTGGGGGTCTTGGGGGAGATTTGCAATTTATGCATTTAAATGGAATATAGTAAAACATTTTGCTAGCACGAATACATGCAATAGCAGTTGCAACTAGAGTTCAACGAACCCATCTCTTCGCCAAATAATCATGCCTTTATTTAAGACTTTAAGGTCTTATTCATGTATTACTAAATAGCAAATGACTGCATGAACTATGTTCCTCACAAACACACAGATATTACCAAAACCAGGCTGTGACCTGACAGATGACCTGGTAGCATCCATGGTCAATCAGAATTTCATGCTTGTCAATTTAGACTTTGTCCCCAGTGTAAGGGCGTCCTCCAGCAAACCATCTGTATAACAGCTGTGTCCATACATATAGGTCAAAATGAGATATATAGAGCACAGTTTATTTCTGTTAATAAGTTTTGCTGCAGTACCTTAGGAAGCCGCTAAGGGGCCCACTATCATAATCTATCTTCGTTTTCTTGACCCCTACCCACCTACCAAATATCATCAGGATTTTTTCAAGGCTTCTCGAGTTATGCATTCCACAAACAAACGGACGCACACACTCGGCCCGCTACCGTCCTAACGGAAAATGCTACGTCAACTATTTTCGAACACAACCTTCCTTTCCGCAGCCGCTACTTAAATACTAAATATCATGAAAATCCATACATAGCTTCTTGAGTTATATGCTGTTGGCATGGATTTATGAACTTTCCTCATTAATTATGCAAATTAGCTACTGATTTGCATAATTAGTATTACATTGTATAAGTCATCACTCATTCTATCTACATACCGAAAATCCTGATGATCTGTTTACACGTTCTCAAGTTATCCTCGTCCAAAGTTTGAACGGAAATCGGTGCCTGCAGTTCCCAAAAAGCCGCTAGGGGGTCCAAACTCACAGCACTTACTCTCTGTTCCAAGGGCTATCTACCACTCAAAAATCATGACCACAGCATGTCCAGAACACAAAGTGCCAAAATTAAAAGTTTTGCTGCAGTACCTTAGGCAGCCACTAGGGTGCCCATTATCGAACTTGACCTTCGTTTTCCTAACCCCAATCCACCTAACAAATATAATCAGGATTCATTCAAGGGTTCTCGAGTTATCTTGCTTACAGACAAACGCACTTACATACAAATCCCGCTACAGCACCATAGGTAAGAGCCAGGTAAACCATTTTCGCACTTGACCTTCCTCTCCAAAACCGCTACACACCTACCAAGTTTCGTGAAAATCGCCCAGCTAGATTTTGACTTATGCTGCCAAAAACAAACCGCAAAAAACATACCAAGCTCACTGCAGTACCGTAGGAAAACGCCAGGTAAACCGTTTTCAAACTTGGCATTCCTTTCGACAACTGCTACACACCTACCAAAAATCACAAAGTTCCATCCACAATTTCTCGAGTTATATGCTGTTGACCTACATACAGACCCAAGTCAGCAATCTCATACTCTTCTTGGCGAAGAGAATTAGTATATAAAAGTATTCTATTTTATTCACAATCGTGTATCTACAGAGAATTGTGGAGGGAGCAACATCAAGTACATGACATACTTATACTATTATGGAAAATACTAAAATTATAGCTTCTTCTCATTAATTATGCAAATTAACTCCTAATTTGATGGCATTGTGTATATATTTGTCTAGACTATCTGCATATTGAATACAATTGCAATTCCACATTCGTTAACTTATCCTCCTTGAAATATTTTTACAAATAGAGCAAACTGCTAGGGGGTCCAAACCTACACCACTTCTTCATAGAATAGGCTATCTGCCACCAAAAAGCAAGACCATACCAAGTTCAGGTCAAAATATTACTACAGTACCAAAGTCACACACCAGGGGGCCCAAAGTTGATCTTGACCTCCGTCTTTCCAACACCTAACCTCACCAAATATGACAATGTATCCAGCGGTTATAAAGATATGCTGACCACAAATATCCAGAAACACAGGCAGACACACCAAAAACTACTCTATTCTAACTCCATTTTCCGTGGAGGTAACAAACCACGGCCCATACGACCCAAAAAAAAAGAGGTTAAGGCACCACCCTTTTTAAAACAGTTTGGAGAAAGCAAGTTTTGGTCATTTGCATGGTGGAAACGACTTTTAAAAATTCACCACTCGAGAGCAGATGTTCTTATAACACTCAAAAGCAGGCGGAACCATTTTAAACTTTAAAATGTAGGTTACACATTCGATATCATTATAATTGCAGCAAATACAGAAGAAACACGTGACGAGAGCGCAGACTGCTTGCAATATCAAGGCAATCATAAACGGGATGGTGATGATAACTAGGACAACTGGTTTCAGAAGCTGAATAAGGCAGTACAGCAAGATTGAGAAGATTGTTAATGGTATTTTGCAGCATGAATTAGTTTCTCCTTCGTTTTGACTTGTGGCTACAATTGGAGTTGTCTCCGAGAGTTGGTAAGACTCCTGGTCGCTTTCGTCTTCAATCACCATCAGGTTATTGAAGACTTCATCTGCAGTAGGCCTTCCGTTGTAGTCTGCGTCTATCATCCTCAAGACAAGGTTCCGGCGCTTAGGATGGTTACTCATCACAGTGTCTTGGTCTACGGTTTCGCCTCGCCTCAGAAAATGCCCTATAGCCTCTGGATAGCCTGACGGACCTCTGACACAAGGGGCGAGGTATGGATCGTCTCTGGCATTGACGGCGGCATTGAGATTGTCAAACATGGCCCAAATCACAAGCCCCATAGAAAACACGTCAACCGCGGTGGTCCAGTTGTGATCATGACCCGACTGGACTTCGGGAGCGACAAAGAAGGGCGTTCCTATGACGGACCCTGTAAAGTAGTCGTGAACCCTAGCCCGATCTAAATGGGTACAAACGGTTGCAAGGCCAAAGTCCACTACCTTCAAAATTGGGAACTCGGTCCTGTCTTTTATCATCAAGTTCTGCGGTTTCAGATCCCTGTGAACGATTCGCTGTTTATGGAGGAACGCCACAGCATCCGCCAACTGGACGGCCAGCTGGCGTTTTGTGTCAACATTTTGTGGGTTGCGGAAAACGTAGTCGCCAAGAGTTCCCCCGTCACAGAATTCAAGAAAAAGCCAAATGCAAGAAGGATGTGTAGAGACTATCTCGTGCCCGATAAGTTGTGCGATGTGGTTATGGTTGGGAAGGTTTTCTAATGTGTTCAGTTCTCCAACAGCTTCATTCATTTGGTAATCCAACTCTGCGGACAGTCTTTTAGCCGCACAGATCCTGACCGGATCTCGACCTAAAGAATAAGCTTTGTGTATTTGACCGAAAGCTCCCCTTCCCAGTTCCTCTCCAACCTCGTAGTTACCAACCTACGGTGAGATGTAAAATTACATGAATAAGCAGCTTCAAAGGTAACGCTCTGGCCCTATTGGATTTCAGTTGAATACTAAATTTTAGTAGACCTTGTGAAGTACTCGTACAATAATGGTTGGAGAATGCACATATGAAATATAATGACAAAATCAACCATTCGAAAAGGTATGATCGGAATCTTTATAATGGCGACTTATTGTATGAGTAAAAGTGCAACAAATGACCTTGAATGACGTCTCCATCTTGAAGCCCAGGAAAGTTGTCAGCCTTTTTCTATTGATAACTTCTCAATTCAGACAATCTGCAAATAAATCATGAAGCTATTTTTGTTACGGTGTTCTTGTTGTTGTTGTTTCGCGATTTATTACCAATGTAACGATTTGGGAACGTCAAGTTGGGAATGACGTTTAGCTACGATACATTAGTCTATGATATTTACATCATCTGGAAAATGGGCGTGGCACAATTGGTAATGCCGAATTCACAATGCTACTGCAGGCGTGGACGGAATGTATATTAAACTTGACTTAAGTTTAAGTTAATCCATTTTTGTAACATCGTTACAAAATCAAGATACGATTAGTTAACTTCAACCGTGAAAACAGAAATACCTACACGTACCAGCGATGCTTACAAAACATGAAAATATTAATGACTTCATTAGCAATTGTAACAGTGTATTTGCAACAAACGCCAGTTGTTTGGGTCCTTTCGAGACGGGTTGCCCATTCCTTGAGGACAATATGAGGCAGTTGAGCACATTCACAGTAGACACAGTATGTTTGCCAACTTAACATGTTTTATGAGTAATCGAACATACCTGCTTTCCTGCCTCAACACTATCCAGAATTCATGAGAACACAGCGAGACATAGTCAGTGGCAAACGCTTTTTATCACTAAATCTTGCGAGTCCCGTGATGTTTTCCACCGACGTGGCACCGTTTGCTACATATATGCATGCACCTGCACGAAGGTCGCCAGTCTGGATGTGGTTCAGGGATCAACAGTGGCATTGTCGAACAATAGCATTTCGAAGTGGCTGACAAGCTGTATGTCTTGACAGTTTGTTGCCTAGTCATTGCTACCGTCCGTTCCCAAAGTTTCTGTCACTCACACCCGTTAAAGCCACATTATATGCCAATGATTTTATGTACTGTACCGTTGATCAACACATCATACACATGTGCCCGATAAGTCACTCACCCACTACGAAAGCGAAAGGTAATTTTCAATTGAAAGGGACTTTCCGTGTTATGTGATGTTGGCCACGTACCTACCCCTGACCTGACCTGACCTGAGCTGTGCGGGTGAGGGCTCAAGTTCAACAAACAACGCCCAAGACAGCCTGATCACAATTGGTGAGAAATTTACCCAAGTAAGATTGCTAAAGGAGTATTCGTAATTTCTGACGGAAGGAATAATGTCATTCAGTTTCTCATACTTGTGCCATCTGCTCGTTACCAGCTTCTACAGACCAATATTCAGGAAGCACCCGCCCATTATATCAGGAAGTGAACTCTGTACCACTGGCAATGTGATGCGATGTCAATGAACGACGCATGGTCTTGAAGACGGAGACAGAACGAGAAAACACAGTTGTTCAGAAACGTGTCATCAAACAGCACATTCTGGTCGTGTGAAAAATTTGCTGTGTTTCAACTGTAACTGGAATCCATGTCATGAAAAAGAATAAGAAACAGTCATGCCTTCGAGTACCTGAGTTACCAACCTAGGATTGGTGTGATCAAAAATTCTTATTTTCCCAGAACTATTGTAGAGTGGAATATGTTATCACCAAGCACAGTAGGACCATCTTCTCTGGATTGTTTTAAAGAACGCCTGCAGGTAGATGTGCAAAAGTTAGGTGCGACGGGTCCTTCGGTGTAATATAACCAGCTGCTGCCGTGCCGCGTGCCTGCGAAGCTGTGTGTTGCGCCAAAGGGCGGTTACACCGGTTATATAGATACAGATACAGATGTGAATCATCAAGCTGCTCCCCAGCGTCCAATGCCATTCTTAGCATTTTAATAAAAGTAACCAACACAGCTTACAGTATTTTGAGGAAAACTTGAACTTGGATCTAAATATTGATAGTCAAACAGCCAAATTCATGGCGGCATTACTTTAACGTACTCTTGTGTAACAAAATAGAAGTGAAAGGAATTGAAGTGAAATTAGGATTTTATTTGCATACTTAATAAGAAAAATATACATTTAGTGTTTTTCATTGTAGGATTCAAATACATGTGCCACATGTACATGTAGTCTGTGGCAGGTGGAAGACTAGCATATACCATTTATGCAAATAAGTCCCTAATGACATGTGAAAGTGTCATAATTCTTCTAAGAAGTACATGAGTTAATTGTTGACATTGTGACCTGTGTAAGTTATGAAGATGTGCAAGTCATTTACATAACCGGAATACATTTTCATAATGGTCTGAGGGAAGCAAGTATTGGTCATTTGCATGGTGGAAATGATTTTTGGAAATTTATCACACGAGAGCAGATGTTCTTGTAATAATCAAAAGCAGGTGGAACCATCTTAAACTTCACAATGTAGGTTATGCATTTGTTATCATTGCAGCAAATGTAGCAGAAAGACATGAAGAAAGCGCAAAATAATAGCAGTATCAGGGCCAGCACAAACGGGATGGTGATGATGATTAAGACAACGGCTTTAAAAAGTTGAATAAGGCAGTATAGAAGAGAAAGGAAGATGGTAGCAAATATTTGCAAGCATGGATTTGGTTCCCGTTCGTTCTGACTTGTGGCTACATTCGGACCGGTGTCCACATTTCCTGACCCTTGGTACGACTCGTTTTGGTCATTTTGATCCTCAACGAGCTTTAGGTTATTGAAGACATCGTCAGCAGTAGGCCTTTTCTTATAGTCTGCGTCTATCATCATGAAGACAAGGTTTCGGCGCTTCGGTTCGTTTTTCATCACTACATTATGGTCTACGCTTCCACCCCGCGCCAGAACGGTGCCTATTGCCTCTGGGTAACCTGACGGACGTTTTACAAACGGGGCAAGATATGGCTCCTGGCCAGCATTGCTAACTGCATTGAGATTGTCGAACATTGCCCAAACTATAAGCCCCATCGAAAATATGTCAACTGCGGTGGTCCAGTTGTGGCCTCTCAGAGCTTCGGGAGCGATGTAGTAGGGTGTTCCCCCCAGGGACCCCGTAAAGTACTCGTGCACCTTAGTCGGATCTAAACGGTCACATACAGTTGCCTGGCCAAAGTCCACTACCTTCAGAATTGGGGACTCGGGGCTAGTCTTGTCTTTTATCATCAAGTTCTGCGGTTTCAGATCCCTGTGGACGATATGCTGGCTGTGGAGGAACGCTACAGCATCCGCCAGTTGGAATGTCAACTGGCGTTTTGCGGCAACATTTTGTGGGTTGCGGAAAACGTAGTCACCAAGTGTACCACCTTCACAGAATTCGAGAAAAAGCCAAATACAAGAAGGAGGGGTGAATACCACTTCGTGCCCAATAAGTTGGGCGATATGGTCGTGGTGTTTAAGGTTTTCTAAGGTATTTAGTTCTCCAATGGCTTCATCCATTTGGCGCTCTAACTCTATAGGCAGTTTCTTTGCAGCGCAGATCTTCGCTGGATCACGGTCCACAGAACAAGCCTTATATACTCGGCCGAAAGCTCCCCTCCCCAGTTCCTCTCCGACCTTGTAGTTACCGACCTACGGTAAGAGGTAAAGTTACACGAATAAGCAGTCTCAACGTTATCGCTAAGGACCTACTAAATTATAGCTACAAGATAATGTAGTACTGACCTTTTGGATTATTTGTTCATACAGATTCTGGGGAGTGTGTATATGAATTATCATGACAAAATCAACGTTCTGAAAAGACATAATCGGCATATTTAGAATCGTTCGTTATTGTATGAATGAAAGTGTAACAAATGACCTTCAATGACGTCTCCATGTTGAAGTATTTTCCCTGTTGCCCTGGTAAGTTGTCAGCCTTTCTCTACTTACGGTGATAAGTTCTCAATAGTCAGAGAATCTCAGGTTGTCTCTGCAAATATATCACAAAACTATTTTTGTTGTTATGGTGTGTGTTTTTTTGTCATTGTTGCTGTTATTTGGCATTCGATTACAAATGAAAGGTTTGGACCCGTGAAGTTGGCAACGACGTTTAGCTATGGTATGTTCTTCTGTAATTCTATTATCTGCCTATCCTTGGCCAATGGGTGTGGCACAATTGGCAATGCCAAATTGTAATGCTACAACAGATGGTTCAGGTTTTCATTTTTGTTACATCCTTTCTCGTTAATGAACTCATCAAGGTATATTCTTAAGTTTTAACGTTAATTGGAACGGAAATATCCACTCGAGCCAGCAGTGTTTTCAAAACATTCGAATAACCGTGGGCAGCTGCAGTAGTTTGTAACGACGACAACAGTGTTTGTGCAATACATTTCAGCCCGAGGTGGCCCATTCCTTGATGGATCCGTGCCCTTCACACTAATCATTCATGATTTATTAATACACAAAAATACCTGTTCTCCTGCGTCCTCGACATTCGACACTACCCAGAACACGGTGACGGATTGTGGCCGGCCATGAACTGGCTGTTATCACTTCTTCTTTTCTACTGCTTAGCCCCCTTACGGGGATTAATAGCAGTGCGCACTTAATCTAACAAGTCCCGTGATGTTTTCCACTGTTTGTTACACGTACCTGTTTAAAGGTCGCCAGTTTTGATATGGTTCAAGGATCACTATCAACAGCACCGTCGAACAATAAGACTTTAAAGTGGTTGGGGAGCTAACAGGTGAGCTGCAGAATACTGTCACACGCTGTCATCACATCATCACAGCTTGTTGCCTAGTCGTTTTTACTGACGCGCTTAAAAGACACATTACATGTCAATGATTTGCCGTGTACTTCATTAACACGTCATATGCCCGATCAGTCACATGTGAACTCTGAAAGCGAAAGGTAAAACGGGACTTTCCATGTCATGTGATCCCCACGTACCTACCACTGACCGCTGCACCGAGACAGTGAGGACTTTCTGGCAACACTGAAGACCACCTGACCACATTGGTGAGAACATTATGCGAGTAATGTTACTGAAAGAGTATTTGTGATATTTGAGGGCACGAGTAACATCAATTATCAAGTATGTAACGATATGTAAGCTGCTCGTTATGAGCCTTGGTACATACCTATAAGGAAGCACGAGCCCACCATAGGCCATACCCGGAAGTAAACCCTGTGCCACTGCCATGAACGATGCAGGTGGTAGAAGAGATACACGAGAAATTAGATGAAAAACATGTAATCAAACCTTTCTTAGGCAGTGTGAAAATCTTATATATGTTGCGTTTCAAGTGTAACAGGAATTCAGCCCACAAAGCTGCTTACACAGAGCACAAGGCTGTCTGACAGTATTTTGAAGAATCTAGTAAAAGACAGTCAAATTCACTGTGTATTTCTTCCACGCCTTCTTGTGCCACAAAATAGGATTGAAATTTGTATGTGAAAGCTCATTAGAACGCGACATCTTAACAGGAAATGTACACACGGGCCCGATCACCGATATTGGTAAAATGTAATAATAAAGATGTCATTTTACAGTATGACTTCATTGTTTTGTTTCTGAAATGTCGTGAATATTGTCATTCTTGATTTTGATTGACCGTATCACCCAAATCTAAGCCAACAAGCCTAAAAAGATTAACCCCCTTTACGAGTCTTCCACGATTTCCTCATTTTCGAAAAGACCGAAATTTGGCAATTTGACAGTCGCTTTAAACAGTTGTCTCGGGGCGGTCAGGAGCGGTACTGCAGATGAGGCTCTCATGGGGTCTATCCTCCACCCGACTAGTAAAAGTGAGAAAATATAAAAGACATTAGACGTAAAACCAGTGAACCCTATCCAAGACAGGGCTAAACGTCTTCACGTGATCCAGAATGACCTTTAACTTAAAAAAGGTTAAGACTTTTGCAAACACGCAAAGACTAGTTTGGATCGATATTCAGCGGCACCGCACGGGACTCTCATGAAACACCGTGGCTGCCCGTAGAAGCGCCACCTGTATCCACGTACACACAATCTTTGTACAAGATGAAAAGATACATGGACACATGCTCTCCCTTTCCTCGGCGATCCACCCAGTTATACAATAAAGATATCAAACAACAAAATGACATGTGTACCTAACTAACGTTACACGTGTACCTTCAAAATATGAACTAGTTATATATGTTGACTGGCTTAGCGCCAATAAGTAACTCGTGCGGTGTCAACTCGATCAAGGACGACAGTAGACGCATAGTCGAGGGACATGGTCTATTGGCAACTTTAGTATCTTATGAAACCCATGATGGTGAACAACAGGTACCACGTCATGCGTGACGTACGCACTAGCGGACCCTACCACTACACACATGGGTGGTGGTCCTAACCACTATAACAATCGGTACACAATAGTGGCGTAGTCCAACGCTAGCTTGGTATCCAAACCTTTTTATAGTTCTCGAGTCTCTTCTGCCCTCTTCCTTGTGGAGAGGACAGAAGATACTCGGGAGCTATAATAGGTTTGGATAACAAACTATAAAAACTCCGAGTGTACAGTGTGCCTAACAGCATTTGTAAAAAAAACACGGACTATCACGGGTTATCACCCTCTCTTTCAGGTGCACCATGAGCACCTTTCAGGTCATGGTCAGGTTCAACTCGAACCACAGCTTCCTGGTTACCGTCCACACGTCATGGACCATCGCTCGGTTCAAACAGGAGGTGGGCAGGACACAGGGCGTCCCGTCTGGACAGATCCATATCCTGTTCGCCGGTAGGCACCTGTCGGACTCACTGAGGATTGAGGTAATCATTTATCATACATATACTACTGTTCGTTTTTCCCTTCGTGAAACAAAGGGTTTGTTTAGAGTGCTGTTTTTTTGTGAGAGGGACGTTTGTCAGCCTGATAACTGGGGAAGGCATGGATGGATTGTTCTGATATTTGGTATGTGGGTAGGGTTAAACATGACGAAGGAATGGTAGGAATTGCGTTACGGCAGGGCGCTCTAGCGGAGTGTTATTGTACTGCAGCAGAACTTCCGGTTTTGATATTTTTTTTTCGGGACATGTTTGGGTGATGATTTTTAAGTGGTAAGTAGCTGTGTAAATGAATAGTAAGGTGTGTAAGTTTTGGCCACTTAGGGGTTTTGCTGGGGCGGTGAAAGTCATTCTTGTGTTAGGTTTTGAGAAGGAATTATGGAAGCAGGGGTCGATGGATCGGAATGACTGTAGGTATGCAGATAGCTTAGGTAGTGATGTACATAATTGTATGATTATTATGCAAATTAGAAGGTAATTAGCAGAATGCAATAGGTATGTGTGCAAATCGTTGTATGGTGCGTGTCTGTGGACAGAAAATCTCATGAACGGCATGACAGATTGATCTGATATTTGGTATGTGGGTAGTTCTTGAGAAGGAGAAGAAACGTACGAGGCATTTTTTCGTTTAGTGGCTTTTGACGGTTTTGCAGGGGATGTTTGTAGGTGGAAAATGGGTTTTACGCAATCGTAGGTATTACGCAATCGTGGGTATTACGCAATCGTGCTATATTTAGGTGATATTACGTCATGCCGATGGGCTTCATGCTTACCCCGTCCCAACAGGAAGTGATCCCAAAGGTCATAGTTGCGCAATAGAGAAAATGGTTTATAGGGACAGTACATTATACATGATGGGGTGTGCATGTTCCCCATAAGATTTGATAATCTGTAGACTAAGGGCAATGATGATATTGTATACAGGGGCGTGTATTACACGTTTTAAAAGGGTTGCACATGTAACAGTTACTACCGGTACAATACACTGATGAACAAAGCAGGGTTTGTTTTTCACAGTAACTTGCAGTCATTGATGAGATTGTTTATAGGGAGTTTACATTAGACATATGGGATACACAATGTAGTGGACTGCATTGTGAAACAAAGAATGTTACGACATCATCATTGTTGCAACCATTGATACATTTGCTTCCGGCGGTGGATTTGTTATCCTACCTGCTGAAATTGGACAAATTTCTTGTCGGGATAAGCATTTGGTCTCTCTTCCAAGGAAGAAATTATGCATGTTTTATGTTATCCCGGACAGAAAAGGTGTCGCGAGGCGTATAGTCCTATTGACTGACAAGCCCCGTGCGGGCGGATAAAGCGTTCCCGCCACGGCACGGCCATTTGTACTGATATGTGGCGAGAACGTTTGGGCAAGAGACACGGGGTCATGTCAGAATTTCAATGAGTTCCAAGTCGCAAGCCCAAAATGAAAGTTATACTTTTATGTCTTGTTTTCCAAGCGATGTAATGTAGAGTATATAGGTCACAACAAGGACACAAGTGGTAATTAACACAATCACGTCATTTGTACCGACATGTCGCGAGAACGATTAGGTGAGAGACACGCACGGGGTCATGTCGAAAGTTCCATGAGTCACAAGTCGCAAGCCCAGATGGATAGTTATACTTTGATGTCTTGACTTCTCTGCAATTTAATCTAGGGTAGGTCGCAGATGCTAGTTAGCAGATTCATGCCATTTGTACTGATAGGTTACTAAAACGATTGGGTAAGAGAAAAGGGGTCATCTGAAAAGTTCCATGAGTTCCAAGTCGCAAGCCCAAAATGGAAGTTATACTTTTATGTACCTGAGGAGGAGCATTCCGTGACGACACCAGCCATCACATTTTGGAGGTGTTCGCTGGGGATGTGAAGATCATTTATGTGGATCTCACCAATGACGGCGTTGATGTGGTCAACGTTATTGTTTTATGTGTTATTTTATTGATATTTTGATGCAACAGTCGATTTTAGCCCAGTCAATATAAGTCTTTATCTTCAAAAGACAATGAAAGGTATTTGCTTTGTCCATGGAAATGAATGGACAGGACAGTTTGTCATGTGCACAAACAAGAAAGGATGGATGATAGAATACTTTTAAAATACAGCTACTGCCTATATCACTTTTTTCGGCGCACCTTCCTATGTGACGGTCTCCATGCTTTCTCCCAAAAAGCGTAAGCAGGTCTTCTTCATCTCCCGTAAATCGTAGAGACACGGTTTCATTTTACACAGTTTGTAGCAGGCCATAACGTACACATACATTCCATTCCATAGTAAAAACCACAAACCCTTTGTCTTCGCATTATATTCTACAACTTCTCAATGCATTTCACAGATAACATTGACCACCTACTGCCAAGATTCCAAGTAACTTGTTTTGAGTGCTGTTTTTTTGTGAGAGGGACGTTTGTCAGCCTGATAACTGGGGAAGGCATGGATGGATTGTTTTGATATTTGGTATGTGGGTAGGGTTAGACATGACGAAGGAATGGTAGGAATTGCGTTACGGCAGGGCGCTCTAGCGGAGTGTTATTGTACTGCAGCAGAACTTCCGGTTTTGATATTTTTTTTTCGGGACATGTTTGGGTGATGATTTTTAAGTGGTAAGTAGCTGTATAAATGAATAGTAAGGTGTGTAAGTTTTGGCCACTTAGGGGTTTTGCTGGGGCGGTGAAAGTCATTCTTGTGTCAGGTTTTGAGAAGGAATTATGGAAGCAGGGGTCGATGGATCGGAATGACTGTAGGTATGCAGATAGCTTAGGTAGTGATGTACATAATTGTATGATTATTATGCAAATTAGGAGGTAAATAGCAGAATGCAATAGGTATGTGTGCAAACCGTTGTAGGGTACGTGTCTGTGGACAGAAAATCTCATGAACGGCATGACAGATTGATCTGATATTTGGTATGTGGGTAGCTCTTGAGACAGTGAAGAAACGTACGTGGCGTTTTATCGTTTAGTGGCTTTTGACGGTTTTGCAAGGGATGTTTGTACTTGGAAAATAGTGTATGTGGGTATTACGCAATCGTGCTATATTTAGGTGGCATTACGTCATGCCGATACCAGCGTGGGCTGCTACCCCGTCTCCACAGGAAGTGACCCCAAAGGTCAACAACAAAATGGTACTATAGGGACAGTACATTATACATGGTGGGGTGTACATGTTTCCCATAAGATTTGATAATCTGTACACCAAGAATAATTGCAATGATGATATTGTATACAGGGGCATATATTATAAGTTTTAAAAGGGTTGTACAATCATGTAACAGTTACTACCGGTACAATACATTGTTGAAAAAAGCAGGGTTTGTTTTTCACAGTAACTTGTAGCCATTGATGAGATTGTTTATAGGGATTGTACATTAGACATATGGAATACACAATGTAGTGGACTGCGTTGTGAAACAAAGAATGTTACATCATCATTGTTGCAAGCAACAAGTCGAAAATAATTATCTGTATTGCAGGAGTTGTATATTATACTTAAAGGGTTGTACAAGAAAACTATATTACTTTGTGGAAACGTCCATGCAATGTATTAAGTCGTCAATATTGACATGTTTTATCTCGATAGTCCATTATACACATTGGAAGTATATAACGTACTACATTGCGGAGCTAAGTAGCAATTTGCATATTTAGTATCTATGAATATCTATCAATATCTCTTTTTTTCAGTGACAAATGTGATACATGTACGTTTGACAGTCCAGTTATGAAATGCTGCGAATTAATCATTGTGCAAACTAGCCCATGGTTTGCATTAATAGAACTTGATTATAGAAGGCATTCCCCAAGTTATATTGAGATCAAAAATCATGACGATCCGTCAACCCTTCCCATGTTATTACCCTCCAAATGGATGATGCAATTGCGCACGCGCGTAAGACTTGGTGTAAATTCCGGGAATTTTTACCAAGGCCACAGCAAGTAAATTTTATGGATGACGTCCTCTGCAGACTGCAAAAATAGTGCGATAGGGCGAAAAAAAACAAGATAGGTAAAAATAACAAGATGGCTACATTTTCAAAAATAGGCACCATAAAGTTGTGACGACTGTTGTAAAAAGAACTAAAGGGACAAAACATGGCATCAGAGCCAACAAGGCATTCATTCCCGTTTTTAAGACATGTACTGGTGTGGTAAAAGTGACACTAGTGTGGTAGACTGGCATCATCAACAAAGTTGGTAAGCACACTAATAGCTTCTATATATCCAATAAGTTCTACAACTACAGTCCTGGGTACCTCGCAAGTGTCACTTGTACAAGTACAATCATTAGCCTACAACACTATATATTTGCTCATTTTGGTACTTTATCCCACTCCAATTATTCCACTCCAAAGGGATGACGCAACTACATAGGCGCGGAAAAAAACCTGTAGAATTCCGGACAATTTTGCCAGTCGGACGTATCATATACTGTTAGGCTAGCCCCTGAGATGTCTATAAAAAACACCCTCAAACCACCACACCCTCACCCATTTCACGAAGGTTGAGTTCTGCGAACGCTTGTTTTCACAATGCACTTGTGCATGAATTACCACATTTTGTATGTTGTTCTTCATTTTGTATGTTGACCTTCACTAGGATTGTCAGCTTGGTCAGCAGACGGTTATCCACGCCATCAGCGGACTGCCCCAGCTGTCAGTGGACGCCCGTAGCTCTGCTGCAGCACCCCGGTCTCTGAGTGATGTACAGCTGAACGTACGGCCTGAAGGCGCTGATACAGGTATACATAAAGCAGAACAAAATAGATTTCATATACAGTATTTTTATTGACACAAAAGTACAAAATTTTTGTAAGGTCTTCTACATACATGTACAAACAAGCAGATACTAATGTAACGTTAGTAACAAAAAGAAGTACTTGAAGTATCAACATATATATTTGAGTTTACACTTATCATAAAACTTATAATGGACATATCGTTTACAATACTCATTTTAAGGTCTAAACATTCTTTGACATGATTTATGATTGCTTACCTGTTTTTACACAGTACAAGGGTTATCTCCTCCTAGAAAGTACACGTAATTAAATTCATCTATAGGAGGTGAATATATATAGAGATGACAATCTTTGAGAAACAAAGTACAATATTGGTGATAAGATTACAAACCAACCGGTACATTATTGAGAATTTACATGACTAGAAAATTCTGAAGCAGGACTTTAACCATTATTTCCAACACACAAAAAAGTTGTACCTGCTCAAAGATGCAATGATACAAAACAATGGTTGTTTTCTATTGATATCCCCCAGCCGCGGGCAGTCTCCCCTCTTATTTCGTGTTCTGTAAGCGGCCGTGTAAGGCGGTGAGGCCGGGGAAGCTGAGGGTCCGGTGTGGCACGTGCAGACAGACAACCCTCACTCTCAGCAGGGTAAGCCTCGCTTCAACATGTGGTCAGATAATGTGTATTTTATCTGAACGTGATTGTATTTGGACATGGAAACACAAAACGTTCTAAAGCTACATTTCTGGATGGTCCTGATCAAACTACTTTGCATGATGAAATAAATCTGGAACCCCGGAGGGTTCACTGAAAGACTTGGGTGATTTAGAAACGCTCGTCGTCAGAACAATATGTGTGTGTAAGATACAATGTGTATATATTGTAGAAATACGCTACTGAAAAGGGAGTGGATATCTTGCCAGACTATCCCTGATTGTACTTATAGTACATATCATATTGTATTGATCTCAGGATCCAAACTGTTGGGAGGACGTTTTGGTGCCCGGAAAGATCCAAGGCAGGTGCCTGTCCAGAGGGTGTCCAGGAACCGTCGCCGTGAGTTTTAAACTTTAAACTTTTGTGCTTTATGCTGCTAAATGTTGGAACTGTTTCGGGAATAGATCAAAGTGTATGCTTGACGGATGTTAGTATGGTTGCAGTTATAGATTTTGCTGAAAATGCAAAAATCATCTTTCTGGCTTATGAGCTACCGATACTTCATTTTGCCTTCCTCAGAATGCATCCGCTCAATACTACTATAGGACAAACCGTTTTGGTTGTTTTCGAACGCAGGAGTTTTACTTCAAGTGTGCGGACCACCACACATCTGAGGATGACACATCTGTGGCACTGCCTCTGGTGAAGAGCAACACACAGAGTGTGGACTGTCTCGGCTGTACTGATGTCAGGTACAGCTACATGTATAGTTTATTTACATGTAGTATTTTTTCATTAAACGAAATGTTTGGCGCCCCAACAATGAGGCATGGCAGTTATGAAAAAAATGTTAACGTTACCCTTGCTTTGACTTTTGTAGGCACCAGTTGCGCATGCATTCATCAGCACAATCTTGGCCTCTTTGGCCTCACACATCAGCAATTACCACGACGACTTTTGCGTTTCTATGACGTTTTCAAATATATTTCTGGTATAGATGCGCTGAATTTGTTGTTAATTGTCAAAATATACACCATTTCACATGCCTCACAAAAGCCTCATTGTAGCCACGAAAAACTTAAGTGCTGCTAACATTCCTCTTAAAGCGGTAAACGCTACCTTGGCTGCAAGATGTCGGCTCAGGTTTTAAATACGGAACTTCACCAAAACACTTTCCCCAGGACCCCCGTGATGGTGTTTGAGTGCGCTGACGGACACGTCATGTGCCTGGACTGCTTCGCCCGCTACTGCGTCACCAAGCTGAACGACAGGCAGTTCGTCCAACATGCCTCACTGGGGTACACGCTGCCATGTCCGGGTTTGTTGTGTTTGTTTATCCTTATTTTAGATCGATAATACTGTAAATGTTCGCTGGGATTTGATTTCGTGGTAGCAGGTACAAAGGACTTTTCGCGGTGGTTTTAAGTTCGCGGTAGCACCATGCACTGTAGTCTTTTACTGTCATGGGAAATGTTCGCGGTGGTTTTAAGTTTGCGGTGAAGCGGTCCCCGCGAAAACCGCGAACATTAAACCACCACGAAAGTTTCTGCACTCTAGTGTTGGCCTATGCAATTAACAGGACAAACATTAGCCTATGAGCATAGCATTACTCCATCATGGCATTGATAACATTGATGCTGATGAATAAGCCCAAGTCAACAAGTTTAACACACAGTCGGGAATGTCATGTAACGTTAAGCTCCCAACAATGGTCAGGTCATCATCAATGATGTTGTTTGACAATGCATGAGCTTTGAAAGTGGCAAAATAACTGCATTTTGGATTCTATAGTTTAACAAAACTTTCAACTCGTGCAGGTGGCTGTGACAACTCCCTGATTAAGGAGGTGCATCATTTCAGAATGCTTGGAGATGAACAGGTAGGATGGGCTTATAATCACCTATTGACCTATTGAATGACCAAAACTTCCAATGTAGTGACGTCTAGTCAGATGTGTTCTCTCTGCAAGATACATGTGTTAACTTTAGTGTTTCAATTTCAGTTTGTTGGAAGATTATCTATTTTGTGGCTGCACAGTCGATTGCATTAGCTGACCTGCAATGACCAGATCACTGACACAAAGGCAATCAAAGTTATCAAACCCACTAGTATGATGACTATTACTGCAGCAGAACTTCCGGTTTTTGTATCTTTTGACCTGGACATGTTATGGTTTTGATATTTTGGTGGCGGTTTTGATATTTTGGTGGCAAATATCTTGTGATCATGTGATGTAAAAGAAATTGTCTGGGATTACGCCACTAGCATCTTGCTCTGTAACTCGGGGACTCATTTGTCAACATCTTCCACGGAGAAGAACTGAAGAAAGTAACGACGGGTTTCCATGATATTTTTTCCCTGCAGTACGACCGTTACCAGCGTTTCGGTGCGGAGGAGTGCGTGCTGCAGATGGGCGGAGTGCTGTGTCCGGGGCGGGGCTGTGGGGTGGGGCTGCTGCCGGAGGGGAGCAGTAACATGGTGGAGTGTGTGCGGCAGGCGGGCAGCGGCTGCGGGGTGAGTTACTGAGCGGTTCGGTGCGGGGGAGTGTGTGCTGCAGATGGGCGGGGTGCTGTGTCCGGGGCGGGGCTGTGGGGTGGGGCTGCTGCCGGAGGGGAGCACTAACATGGTGGAGTGTGTAAGGCAGGCAGGCAGCGGCTGTGGGGTAAGCCACGTACGCTAACAGATCCAGGATTCGATTTGAAATCAGTCCTGCTTAAATCGTGCTTATAGCGACCCGCCGGCCCCAAGCTAAAGGGCTGGGCCGTTACAGCATAGTCTGAGTCCGATGCTGTAACTAGCCTGGGTACTACCCTCCGTAGTGACCACTGGCTCGATACTCTCGCTTGCAAACTACGGTAGATAGCAAGCGAACGTATTGAGCCAGCGGTCACTATGGAGGATGGCACTCAGGGCAGTTACAACATCGAAAGGCGGACTTTGTGGCAACGTGTCTCAGATTTTGCTTCCTTGATGTTGACGTAGAATTACTAGCAAACGACTAGCGTGCCGTTGAGCTGGAAGCACTAAGATATTTGCCATCCCGTAACTAAACCTTATGAAATCTTATAAGAATGTGCGAAAAAATCTTTGACCCACTCTGAACTAAATCTTTCAACTAAACACTGGAGTTTTCCCCGCAGTTCGTGTTCTGCAAGCTTTGTAAGGAAGCCTACCACAACGGCCCGTGTGGTCAGACTGCGCCACAACCCTCAGCTCCGGCTAACGTGAGTAGAATATCTTATGTGTTAGATTAGATCTGTAATACGTCTACATGTATATGTATATGTATATATGTTTTGTCTTGTTATGACCTGTACTTAGCTAGATTGGGCAAAAATGTACAATAAAGGTCTTCATTTAATATCAAACCGCCATGTCATGATGTTGGCAGTCTACCGCTAGTTCTCAAACGCAACTTGCTGTAGAAAGTCGGCACTATCTGTGAAACATAGATTACTGGTGTATGGTCGCAAAATCTTTTGCAAGAGAACTTGTCGGTAATTATAAGTTTTTTCCCCGAGACACTTCGTCTGCGAAGACAAACCTATGACAAATGTGCAATCGATATCAACGTTCTTTCACGAATAGACATAGAAGAACATCATGGCAGCCTTAGGAATCAGTCACACGAATGAATTCCTATATATTCCAGCCATATGAGTTCCGTAGTGACATTTTTGCGTAGGTAAAGTTTGCGGGAAAGATGTTAGTCTTTACTTTGACCGACTCTTGTGCAGCCTGGTCTAACCGAGAAAAAAAACTACTTCGTCGTCCTCAAAGTCCACTTGAGCTAACGTCCCACCTCCAAACTGGGGCCCGGCCGGGCTGTTTGTGGAATCGAAAATCACAATTTAAAATATATATAGAAATGTATACGTAAATATATGGACAAATAATTTTCACGACTATTCCTTTTAAGTCCTGTGTAGTTATGTTCGGTGTCTCTTGTTTCATACTTTTTGTTTCCTAACGCTGCCCGGCCGGGCCCCGGTTTGGCAATATGGGACGTAGGCCTATCAGGGACTTGAATACACACACTCGCGCGACTGATCTCTTAAATTGATATCAATATGCGTCTTGATGTGATTTAAATCTGTCTAATAACTTTGTCTATGTCTATGTCTGTGTGTTTTATACTACAGAACTACCGAGTGGACCGAGATCGGGCCCGCCGTGCACGCTGGGAGAGGCGCACAGCTGCCACCATCGAAAGGACCACCAAGGCCTGCCCGGGGTGTAAGGTCCGCACCGAGAAAAACGGTCAGCTATAATCTTTCTCCATCTTAAGCGGTATCCATTCTTTTATTAAATTCAGGTATTCAGGTAACCATTGAACTGTTTAGGGTGTTTGGTATCTAAGTCCTATATTAGCTTATCAGGAACTCAGCCAAACCAGTCGATTACTATTTGTGAGCCGTGTTTATTCAACCTATGCTAAACTCAAGTAACATATAATACAATGTGTTTCACTTAGGACTACAGCAAGTTACAGTTACAGGATACAGGTCTAGGATAAAGGTACAGAGATCTAAGTATATTTACAGAGAGAGTCGGTCTAACTAATAACTAGTACACAATCCAACAGAGGGACTAAGCCCTACCAAAGTACCTCACCTGAGTCCTTGGGGCACGAGACTGACTAAATCTCTTCATACACTCTCTAAGCTCAACTAGCATAACAATGAGCTTGTCTAACTCCGCCCATCAAGGGTAATCCGGTTGGATGCTCTCACCATCACAACCAAATAAGGAATACCTAACATGCTAATTATGCTCCGCCCATATGGTCTAGACAGTCATTACCTAATTACCTCATATGTCATAGGTCATGGCCGTTACACTACCTCCCCCTCACCGAACATTTGTCCTCAAATGTTAAGATACCATAATATTACAAGAGAGGTGTAACAAACATACAACAGGTCGATATAAAAGAGCAAAAGTGGAAACCATTAGTCATATGTCATTATCTAGCTCTCTGTGACCATTCATCTTCCACTGCTTACGGAAAAGAAGTCAAACCCATCATATAGCTTAGGTAGAAATAGATTTAGTTTAGACGTTATTCCCTTTTGATTTATCTATGAATATCATTTCCCTTTTTTGTTAATTATGTTTATGTATACCACTACTACTTTACTTTGTATGCAATTAGCCCTCGGGCATGAATTTGCAATAAAGATTATTATTATTATTAAAGTCTGAAACTCATTGAACTTGTTTCACTGGCATCTGCCGTTTTGTACTTCATTTCCACTAGACTAGAGGCTGAGGCTGCTGAGCGACCAAAGATTTTACAGATCGCTCAACGAATTTCATAGAGAAAAGAACGAATCTTGTTACATTTTGTTCGTTTAAGTGGCTTTACACCGTCCATCACATTGCAATTATGAATTCAGTGGTCACAAAAATACAATTTTTGTCGCTCAACTATCGCCGTCTAGTGGATATGGAGCCTACCAGGACTGATATAGCGCAAGCAGCAGGGTCACTTAATTCAAAGCTTTCATTTCTTTCCATAGAACCTTGCGGGGAAATGACGCTTGATCAAGCACTTTTGAAAGGCATCGTTGTGCACGTGTCTCCAGACAAAGAATGATAGCTTAAAAAAACATGTTGGACTGTAATGACTGTTAGTGATATTGGCCAAAATGTTGAAAATTCTCCAGACTTTTTTACGCATGCGTGAATTTTGTTTTGAATTTTCAGACGGCTGTATGCACATGACGTGCCCGAGGTGCGGCTTCCATTGGTGCTGGCTGTGTGAGCGGGAGTGGGGGAGGAACTGTCAGGACAGGCACTGGTTTGGGGAGGGGCGCTAAGGACTTTGACGTGAAACGGTGAAACGGTGTGTGCAGTAAACGACGCATTCAGATCCGTCCATGCCAACACAAATTAAACCCCAGGTGCCAGGTGTTCCGTTCTACTGTGATCAAGTTGAGATTTAGAGAGATGATTGAACTTGATTCATACGGCTGACTTACATGTAGCGTACTCTTGGCTTTGACGTCAACCCATGCATCTTTCACAGGTCGTCAGCTTGTCCCCAAAGGATTACACAGATCACATCTCACCAACCTTTTCTCCATTATGATCTTTGGTACAAAGGTTTACCTCGTCGTCGTTGTGGTATAACTATCAGTTTTCACAGTTGATCCAGTACAAATGCTAACATGGCATTTAATCATTCCGGTTTGAATGTTGAAAAGGAAATTGGCAAAGTCATTCCTCTGGAAGAAAGTTCAAGATTAACCTCCTTTAGATGCCGAGAATGCGTACAATCTCCAATGCATATATATCTTTAAAATGACAGTTGATGTTATATCAGATATAAGCTCCTTGATGTTATTGAAGACTTTAAAGAAATAGATAAATGTAGATTATATTGTATGTAGTTTAACGATAAAATTGCGATAACTTGTGTGTGTGTATCTATATATAATCTGATATAAATCATAATGTATTTTAACGTTAGTAATTACTGATTATATAGTTACCTTAGTCATTTTTTATGTACCCAGTAATAATAGCCCGTAATACATGTGAATAGCCAGCAGTTAATTGTACAACCTTGTCTGCACGCACACTAGCTAATGTTAACCAAACCTGTAAACTAAACGAATAAACTAATGTATCTGAGTGGACATATGGTGGTTATGATATAGTGATCAATCTTTCCGAGTAACATTGGTGTTCGAGGGTGGTTGGGACTGTAAGTCAGTTTACGGTTTGAATTACGCATGCGCTGGTCAAAGGTGAAGGGAGGTCATAGCTCATGGTAAATTCTTGTCTAGACCATGCTGTCTAAATGCGTTTCATTTGTGTCTCAGAGGCATTCGACTTTGACACATTACCCACAATACTTCACGCTGCGCATGTACAGCTCAAACCGTGAACCAGCCTATAGAATTGGTCTCTCAACGCGGAGTGGCACAGAGCACATGGGACCCGGGTGGGCGAAGGACGATACCGAACTCTCCCTCAGTAGGATAGGACGTAACCCCCTCCGGTAAGCGGAAGGTGAAGTTCTGCAGGAGGGTGGTGAAGAACAGAAACAGCTCCATCTTAGCGAGCTGGTCCCCTGGGCAACCCCGCCGTCCTGGGGAAAAATTATGCACAGTGAAACTCAAAACCTATCAGGGCACATCAACCTTCAATGATCCTCATCTCCAACTAGATGTAAGAATCCGTCGTATTCTCAGTGTTTGACGATTTGATTTTTTGCAAAATTAAGTACTCATTTCTAGGAATTTTCTATCTTCTTGGAATGGGGGGGGGGGGCATTACAAGTGTACAAATAGAAAATAGTACCACATGGTTAAAAAAAGGCATAAAACACTGAAAATGATATGGACCGTTGCATCTGCTTTGACATTGCATAGAACCTGGACGGAGGTCGTCATAGTCTAACAACCACATTTGACTCAACTGCTCACGCCACAAGGCAAGGGTCCTCAGTTATCCTGAAGAAGACTTAAAGTAAAAAATCGTTGTGTTGGAAAGTGGTTTTATTTTTCCCATAATTTTGTATACAAGTACTAACACACATGCACTTTCATAGTTACCCACCCTATGATTGACGTTAATTTCTAAGACCTGCAAAAACAAAATACGTTGACATCTATGTACAGTGTAATTTATTCCAATCTGGCACCACACCATTTTCCGATGTAGATTCGAATCCGCTTCCAAATTAAGAACTGAGCCTGCTCCGTTGGTATCGATTCGTGAATACAGGAGAGATTCTACGACGCAGTTCAGCGCTGCATAGGAGAACAAGGTGCGCTGACGACATCTAACTAAAACCTAACCTATGGCACACTGGCATCCTACATTATGCTATACATACCTCCTGAAAATGGCATGAAGGCATCGGGCTTGTTGATGATGCGCCCTTCTGCGTCTAGGAACTTGCTGGGGTCAAACCGCTCAGGGTCAGGCCAGTACTCGGGGTCCATGTGGACGGACCACAAGTCGTTCAGGACCTGCCGAAGGGAATAGAAGACGTAGTGTATGTTATAACTTACAAACACATGAAAATTTATCCCCTTTTGATTTTTCCTGCTTCACAGTCTACAACTGAGATACCCCTGCAGTTCCAAAGAACGCATCTAGACTGCCCAAACTTAAATCACTTATTGCCGACTACAATAGCTGTCCACCAGTCAAAAATCCTGACCATAGCTTGTCGAAATCACGATACAGTGGAAGCCAGTTAATTGCACAACGGATTAACGCACACTTCTGTTAACTGCACGGCCCAGCTAGATAACTTCGCATTATTGCACCAGCCGGATAATTGCACGAAATTCACTGACAAATACGAGGGGCGTGCAATAAGTAATGCCCCTGATCCACTTCCAGTTGTCTGATCTAGATGAAGTTTTGTATGTGTAATGATTCATATCTCTATGGGTTATGTTGCAAAAAACAGCTCTGAACTAATTGTGGTTTCTGATTTACTGGTGTTTGAACTGAGTCAGGTGTGAGATGGACGAGGTGTGAAATGGAGCCAGTTGAGTGTTGCGCAGTGATCCGGTTTTTGTATTTGAAAGGACGCACACCAAAGGAGACTTTTGATGAAATGAAAAGAAACTTATGGTGATGATGCCCCATCATATGACCTTCTAAAACGCTGGCATCGTGAATTCAAACATGGCCGGAAGTCTGTGGAAACAGCTCCCAGAGCTGGTAGGCCCTCTTCTGCCAGTAATGGGTAGCGGGAGCATGGTTTTGTCCCATATATGCAAATGAGCAGCATGCATACATTCACATGCTAATAAGTACGTGTAATTTAACATAAGCACTTTTTGTACATTTTGGTTCACACTGTACACTCCAGTACAGTTCTGTACACTCTTGTTCACTCTGTACTCTCCAGCTTCACTCTAGCGCACTTTTATACACTCTGGTACACTCTAGTTCACTCTGTACACTTTGGTTCACTCTGTACTCTGCTTCCCTCTATTCACTCTAGCGCACTCTTATACACTCTTATACACTCTGGTACACTCTTATACACTCTAGTTCACTCTGTACACTTTGGTTCACTCTGTACTCTCTAGCTTCACTCTAGCGCACTCTTATACACTCTGGTACACTCTTATACACTCTAGTTCACTCTGTACACTTTGGTTCACTCTGTACTCTGCTTCCCTCTATTCACTCTAGCCCACTCATCATACACTCTTATACACTT
>NC_049986.1:16109171-16109702 GCF_000003815.2 Branchiostoma floridae | reverse complement strand
GCGTGTGTGTGTGTGTGTGTGTGTGTGTGTGTGAGTTTCTGAGTGTGGATTAGTGAATTAGCCGAAGTCTCAGGATTGAGCTAGAGTGAGAGTGTGTGAGACAGCGTGTGAGTGTGTGTGTGAGTGTGAGAGTGAGCGTGTATGGATAGAGGGAAGACTGGTACAGAGTGAACCTAAGTGTACAGAGTGAATTTGAGTGTATAAGAGTGTGCCTGAGTGTATAAGAGTGCGCTAGAGTGAAGCTAGAGAGTAGAGAGTGAGCCAAAGTCTACAGAGTGAGATTGAGAGTGTAAGAGTGTGCCTGAGCGTGTATGAGTGTGTGTGAGTGCGATTGAGTGAATAGAGGGAAGCAGAGTACAGAGTGAGCCAAAGTGTACAGAGTGAGCTAGAGTGTACCAGAGTGTATAAGAGTTTATAAGATGTGCGCTAGAGCGAATAGAGGGAAGCAGAGTACGGAGTGAACCAAAGTGTACAGAGTAACTAGAGTGTATAAGAGTGTACCAGAGTGTATAAGAGTGCGCTAGAGTGAAG
>NC_049986.1:16072331-16107484 GCF_000003815.2 Branchiostoma floridae | reverse complement strand
GCACCGGAGTACAGAGTGACTCAAAGTTGTCAGGAATGAACTAGGAGTGTATGAGAGTGTGCCAGAGGTAATACGAGTGTGTTTGAGTGAACGTAGAGATTCGAGAGTGAAGCTATGTGGGCAGAGTTTAATAGTGCGTGTAAGAGTGTGCCAGAGTCTGTAAGAGTGTATAAGAGTGCGCCTGAGCGAGTCGGGGTAAGGAGAGTCCAGAGTGAGCCAAAGGGTACAGAGTGAGCTTGAGTGTACCTGAGTGTATGAGTGTGTCTAAGAGTGCGCTAGAGCGAATAGAGGGAAGCAGAGTCCAGAGTGATCCAATGTGTACAGAGTGAATTAGAGTGTATGAGAGTGTACCTGAGTGTATAAGAGTGCGCTAGAGTGAAGCTAGAGAGTACAGAGTGAACCAAAGTGTACAGAGTGAACTAGAGTGTATCAGAGTGTACCAGAGTGTATACGAGTGCGCTAGAGTGAAGCTAGAGAGTACAGAGTGAACCAAAGTGTACAGAGTGAACTAGAGTGTATAAGAGTGTATAAGAGTGCGCTAGAGTGAAGCTAGAGAGTACAGAGTGAACCAAAGTGTACAGAGTGAACTAGAGTGTATAAGAGTGTACCAGAGTGTATAAGAGTGTATAAGAGTGCGCTAGAGTGAATAGAGGGAAGCAGAGTACAGAGTGAACCAAAGTGTACAGAGTGAACTAGAGTGTACCAGAGTGTATAAGAGTGTATGAGAGTGCGCTAGAGTGAATAGAGGGAAGCAGAGTACAGAGTGAACCAAAGTGTACAGAGTGAACTAGAGTGTATAAGAGTGTATAAGAGTGCGCTAGAGTGAAGCTAGAGAGTACAGAGTGAACCAAAGTGTACAGAGTGAACTAGAGTGTATAAGTCAGTGTACCAGAGTGTATAAGAGTGCGCTAGAGTGAAGCTGGAGAGTACAGAGTGAACCAAAGTGTACAGAGTGAACTAGAGTGTATAAGAGTGTACCAGAGTGTATAAGAGTGCGCTAGAGTGAAGCTAGAGAGTACAGAGTGAACCAAAGTGTACAGAGTGAACTAGAGTGTATAAGAGTGTACCAGAGTGTATAAGAGTGCGCTAGAGTGAAGCTAGAGAGTACAGAGTGAACGAAAGTGTACAGAGTGAACTAGAGTTTACCAGAGTGTACCAGAGTGTATACGAGTGCGCTAGAGTGAAGCTAGAGAGTACAGAGTGAACCAAAGTGTACAGAGTGAACTAGAGTGTATAAGAGTGTACCAGAGTGTATAAGAGTGCGCTAGAGTGAAGCTGGAGAGTACAGAGTGAACAAGAGTGTACAGAACTGTACTGGAGTGTACAGTGTGAACCAAAATGTACAAAAAGTGCTTATGTTAAATTACACGTACTTATTAGCATGTGAATGTATGCATGCTGCTCATTTGCATATATGGGACAAAACCATGCTCCCGCTACCCAGTAATGAGGCATCTGTTGGATGACCAACCTGGGTTGTCCTACAAAAACGGTTTCCAGAGCTGCATCAAACTATGGGAGAAATGCATAACTCTGGGTGGTTCCTATGAAGAGAAAGACTAATAACTGTGCCAAGTTTCATTAATATCCTGCTATGAGAAATGGGTCAGGGGCAATACTTATTGACCGCCCCTCGTAGGCCGTACAATTAAGCGGCTTCTACTGTATACCAAAACCAAACGTTCCGCCGCGCCGTAGTACCATAAAAATCCACCAGGGGGGCCACAATCGACCAGCGAAATCATCAGCGACTTCTCGCGTTATTCTGTCCACAAACAGATAGACAAACAGATGAAGGTGATAACTCGGGTTTTAGGATTTTCAGTAAAACAACTCAGCGACGTACTTGCGTTCCAGCAGGAAGGTCAAATCCATTTATGGTAACCTGCCGAGTGGTGGCGTGCGGGAGACCGAGAGGAACCACCGTACGGATCCGCTGCGCCTCCATGATGCAGACGTCGGTGTAGGGCAGCTGGGGGCGGTGGGACAGGGCGGGCAGGGCGCCGCCAACAACGGCATCAATCTCCGCTTGCACCTGGATTGGTGAAACAGGACAAATCTGGGTGATGTCCTACCTGCGCCGCGATAATGTTTGATACGGATGTTCCGCACCGGGTGATAAAAGGCCGTATCACATGGGGTTCCATCGAATAAAAAATCGAAAGCTGCCGGGTAATGTTAGGGCACGGCTGGGCTCACCTTTGATTTTGACTCGGAGTTAAAATGAACCCGGGACCCGTTAACAAATAGACGCTCTACACTAATCGTGATCACGCTGAGGGGTACCCCCGCGATATCCATTACAGTCCACCGGAGAAAATTTGTGGATTCATGGCCCGGCCGGGGCTACACCCCCTTGTCCTGGGACGACCTACTTCCACTCGAGGGCATAAGACAGCTTGTCGGTGCTTTTAAACGGCTCGTATTAAAACTTGTTTGACGTCGTAGTGAAAGTAATTGCCTTTCCTATCACTGCGTCTTCAGACAAACAACTTTTACGGCCAGCACGGACAAGTTGCATTGTGCGCTCGTCTGGAAATAGGTCATTTCAGGACAGAGTTGTCAAAAACTATCTGCCTATCTTCACTAGTAATCACTACACTGGTCAGGTTCTGTGTTTTTCGTAAAAAAAAAATGAACAGGATTTCAAAACTTTTATCCAGATTTTATCCACCACAAGAATTTATTTTGTTATTTACGATTAATGTGCAGAACACGCCAATTGCGCCCGCCAGGTCATTTTTTTTACTCGAAGCAGTTTATTCCCTTCGTGAAACGAAGGGTTTGTAGTCACTGCTGTTTTGCTGTCAGGGGGTCGTTTGTCAGCCTGATAACTAGGGAACGCGTGGATGGATGGTTTTGATATTTGGTATGTGGGTAGGATTAGACATGACAAAGGAACGGCAGGAATTGCGTTACGGCAGGTAACGTAGCTGTGTAAAAGCATAGTAAGGTGTGTAAGTTTTGGCCACCTAGGGGTTTCGCAGGGGCGGTGAAAGTAATTCTTCTTTTAGGTTTTGAGAAGGAATAATGCAAGAAGGGGTTGATGGATGTTAATGACTGTAGGTATGCAGATAGCTTACGTAATGATGTACATAATTGTATGCTTGTTATGCAAATTAGGTGGTAATTTGCATAAAACAAAAGGTATGTGTAGAAACCTTCTACACTCTGTGTCTGTGAACAGAAAATCTCCAAAACGCCAAGACAGATTGATCTGATATTTGGTATGTGGGTAGCTCTTGAGAAGGAGAAGAAACGTACGAGGCGTTTTTTTTGCCTAGTGGCTTCTGACGGTTTTGCAGGGGATGTTTGTACTTGAAAAATAGTGTGTAGTGTGCTAAGTGTGGCGATTGCGCAATAGTGGTTTATATTTAGGAGTTACGCAAACTATTCCACTTCAAAAGGATGATGCAGCTACATAGGCGCGAAAAAAAGTTGTAGAATTCCGAGAATTTTTGCCAATCGAACGTATCATTTTCTGTAAGGCTAGCTCCTGAGATGTCTATAAAAAACACCCTCCAACCACCACACCCTCGCCCATTTCACGAAGGTTGAGTTCTACGAACGCTTGTTACATTCTTTAACTCAGCTCAATGACATAAAATTGTATGTATTAACTTCCACTGAGATTTTGAACAGTTGTAAAAGCGTCCGAATAATGAACAAGGAACCTGCTTACCCTCTCTTGGATGTTTGTGTCCATGGCCAGGTATAGCAAGGCCCAGCGCAGAGTGCTGGCACTGGTGTCGATCCCAGCAAGGAGGAAGTCATGAGCGATGTACATCACATTTTCCTTGGTGAAGTTCTTCACCTATGAATATTCACAAACCTTTTCAAACATACCACTAACAGTAATAGTCCAGAAATAACTATTTCTAAACTTCTTTTTCAATTGTAACGTGTGTGGCCAGTTAGACCATGACAGATAGTATTGTGACATCTGCTGTGAATTAGACCCAATATCAAAAAAAAAAGGAGAGACCCGGATGTCCCCATCTAAGTCTCACCCAAGACACGAGTCAGAGTGGACGTTCTTCCTATATCCACTGGTGGCAGCGGTGGAGTGAGTGAGCGAGCCAGCGAGTATGCTTTGAAATGCTGCGCCCCTTGTTCTACATGTCCACTACTTACCTTTCCTTGATTCTCGACTTCCTTCAGGCCAAAATCGATGAAGTCACGTGGATTGTCTGGATCCGTGTCCTGCTGGTGGCGAACTATCTCATCCCGAATAAACTTCTGCATCTTCGCGGCGTGGTGGAGTGCATCCTTAATTGACTTGTTTGCTGAAAAAACAGAGTAATGTAAAAGTATATCGTTGGACAAAAGGGAAGAAATGCATGTTCTATCCGTTCCCTGCATTGTCGATGGTCTATGTGATAGCAGTACAAAAAGTTAGTTATAAAGGTAGCCACAAAGCCTTTGGGGCCAAAGGGCCAGTAAATGGCTGCCCACTGTGACTTGGGCACAGTAGTGTAAGGGACCATTCTTCCACTGCATTCTACCTCCCCAACCGAAGTCATGTACCTATTTCACACCAGGAATGAGCAAAATCGTCCCCCCAAACACAACGTCCAGCCAAGAATGCCAGTAATCGAACACGTGGCCTCTTGATCTCATTCCACACCAGCCGATGCTGGTTTTAGTTGATATTCGAGTGATGAATGTTTACATACATGCATACATACATACATACATACATAAACATACATACATACATACATACATACATACATACACAGATACATACATACATACATACATACATACAGGCATACAGGCATACATATATACAGGCATACGTATACATACAGGCATACGTATACATACAGGCATACATATATACAGGCATACGTATACATGCAGGCATACAGGCAACATGGAAGTGATACGAACCGCCGGGAACAAATCGCAGTACTGGAAAGACGCTCACGAGCTGTGCAGGTCCTATTTTTGAGTTGACAGTCATGGCTGATCTCGTGAGGTCTTTAAACGTCTCATCAGCGTGGTCGAAGCGATTCCCGAAGATCATAGAGCAGATGACGTTGCCTATTGCCACGTGTAGATCTCTCTCGATGTCAAAAGGCCTCCCTCTATATTTTGCCACCTGGTAAAGAACGAATAAGGTCCACGTTAGACTGACGACAGTTAAACAGGTATTTTTGTGTGTGAAAGTTCGTACGATAGTTTTTCCACGAATCATCGTGCGAGCCGCCGTGTGTAAAGCGAGCCTTTAAATTTCCTTCTTCTTTTGTCTTCGCCAGTGACTTGTATAAGTCATTGTTTGTACTTTGGTAGACTCCAGCTAGGAAGAATAGTGTTACATCGTTACACTAATGGAGATCTGAGTAAAACAAACAATAGTGGCTTGAAAAGAAAGACGAGTTTCTGTGTTTCAGTCGGTCTGAACGACTCAGAAAATCATTCCTCTATTGCGCCACATCAATGTATAATTAGGATATTTTTCATAATCATAACCTATATTAGAAAACAAAGTGTTCTTTCTATTATTGTTTCGAGAACAGTTCACTTGTCTGTTAGTTCTTGTACAATATGTAACATTATTTTAAGACGTCGACATCTATAAGGTAGCATTGATTCTGACAAGCGTATAACAGTGTTGTAATTTGGTTCGTAGTTCAGTTTTTAACTGCCCAGACCAAATAAAACTCTTATCTCAACAACCAAAAAGACCTCACCTTGTCACAGAGGAGGCCTGCTTCTTCTCGGATATTTTCTTCAACGCTTCCTGTCCCCACTTTCATGCCAAGTGCCTTCAGGGACGCAGAGATGAATTTCCTTTTCTGTTTCATTTCATTCCCCCATCGTCCACCGCCGATGTCTTAAGGATTTATCACGTATGAAATAGAACAAGTTTTAAAAAGTAAGATATAGATATCGAAGACCCCATACCACTGTGAAATAATTGTAAAGTTCTTGACAAAATACAGCTCAGCCCGGGAACAAACTTGGACCCGGGCCAACGGGAACAAACTTGAAAGCACACATCAAAATGTAAACAAACATAACGACAACGGTACCTCTGTGTTCAAAACTAGAGCGGTTATAAAGCATTTACAACATTCCGCATTGTACCCATGGGCATCGTACACACTGTACCGTACCAATATACGTATACGAGTACTGGTCAAATTTCCACCTACCCTACCCTGTTAGTCTGTACCTGCCTGCGGGGCTGAAACGTGGATTGTGATTACATGAATTATCCTTTGTTCGATTTATTTAGCTTAATTGAAAATTTACCGCTGCGTGGTAACTAAAACGGCGGTGATGTGTGGCAATTTAAGACAGCGGTGTGCAGAAGCTAAAAATCCCGGTGCGCGGGAGCTAAAACGGCAATGTGTGGAAGCTAATAAAACCCTAAAAACGGCGGTGCGGGGTTGATAAAAATGAGGGGTTCTTACAGTTAAAAAAAGTGGTGTGTGACAGCTCTGTCATAATTCATTTAGTGGAATCCTTATCACTTGAGTGTCTCAAATGTTGACAGCCTTTGTGGTGAACTGAATCAGATTATTACAGTAAAGTTACCTTTTCCGAAACCAGTACAAGCATCAAATATGTACGACGGTGCCCTGTCAGCGAACAGCTCGGACCTGTCCACGATCACGTCCTTGACAGCCTTGTAGCCGTTCACAACCACCACATCTTCCATCCCCATCCTGACGGTGAAGACGTCCCCGTACTGCCGCCTCCACGCCGTCAGCTTCAGGTGAGGCGCTCGGCCCAAGGCGGGGAGGTGCCCGAGAACAGGCACCCATCCTGCCGGGTAGGGAGGCAAGTTCCGGGGACGTCTAAGATACAGGTAGGTCAGGAGAAAGACAAGGCAGAACACAAGGAACGTCTGAATATTCAGACGAAATGGCTCAAAGATCTCCAGAGAAAGTGTGCCCGTCGCCATTTTCTAACATTAGGACTAATGCCATGGACTTAATGCCAAGCACGTTGTCATATTAGGACATAGACAATTAAACCAGTGATATGATCACATAAAAACAACTATCCCGCCCAAGGGCAAATTGAAAAGAGGGCAATTTTTGGGTACGGGCCAGTCCTGAGGCATATCTGTCGGTATTAAAGGTTTTTCTTATTCTTTTTTTTATACTACAATATTGCTATCGTCCATGTATTCGTAGCCAAGTAATTGAAACCCACCCCTAAAAATTCTTCATTGCATTAGCTCACATTGTTGGAAAAAACTTTTAATCTATGTTGCTAGATTGTGTGTGAAGACGTCCACATTTTGAATGCATTCTTACCAAGCAACAATGACACAGACAATGGAATCAGTGACATATAGCCTCAAGTCACCATTCCACGCATTGGCTGCCAACAGTCCTCAGGAGAAAGGCAATGTTGGCCTCTGTGAACAGGTCTGACAAGTGTCCATCCTGTACGCGTATTGGGTAATCTCCAAGCAGATCCTATGGTGCCAAAGAGTACAGCCGACCAAAGGGAGTCAGATGGGCTCCGGTAGCATACACACTCCTAGGCGGGCTTTACTCCTCCTGTCAGCTTTTGATACTATCTTATGCTACTGTAGGATCTGCTTGGAGATTAGTATTGGGAGCCAACTCACCTTCTTACCCTTAAAGATCCCCACTCTTGCTCAAGATGATGGAAAATCTTCAAATTTCTGTTGATCTGTTACTCAGGAAGTGTATGTAGGGAAAATGTAGCTGCGAAGGTAAATGTTAGCTGCGAAGGTAAATGTTAGCTGCTAAGGTGAGGTCATGGAAAAGGTGGATTTTTCAACCATCCTGCTTCTCTATATGAGCTGGACAAGGCCAAAAATGGAATATTGCTGTTATATCTGGACTGCAGCTGCCCATAGCTCCCAAACAGCTTACGGAGTCTTCCTGAGAGTGACTCAGACCTGTTCTTCGACATACAAACCTCCTCTTAAAGGCACAATGTAGGAAGTCTGGGTTTACTCTACCAACATTTCCATGGCAAATGTTCTGCTGTGCACACTCATCGCGCCACTACTCAGACTTTCTTCCACCTTGACAGGACCATATAATGATCAATCGACCACAAGTTAAGAATGTTTTCCTTTATTGCTGTGATATTGTAAAATACTGTCATCATCTAATCCTTTTTCCCCATCAAGAATTGCAGGCATTCAATAAATCATCGAATTTTACAAATCATGGCTTTGTCACCATAAGAGTGGTGCTACTTTGCCTCGTGAAAACATGACTTTGTACAGTAAAAGTATTTACAGAAACAGATAATGTGCTTGAGTGAAAATCACATAATCCGATTCATAGTCCAGCTTATCTATATATGGGGTTGAAATACCATGTGTAGGTTAGTGCAGGTAAAATTGGAGCTGTGAAGGTATTTCTGACATCTACCTGCACCGAGTCAATATGTCAATGTGCAGGAAAAATGAATCAAAGTGCACACAGATATTTTTGCTAACTGTAATATTTGTTATCACTCATGAAAAGCTAAACAATGAGAGGGGCGTAATAAATGGTCTTGTGTAGGTATATTTGCATCTTGCCTCCAAATGCGCACGTATGCCGCCAACAAACATATTTTAAGCCATGTACCTAGAGAACATGTTACCAGTCTGTCCCAAAACTTTTAAGCTTTTAACTTAAAAGTATGTTCTATAGTCTACAATCTCTGTACTGGTTTTTGGTCTGATAACTTGACAACTTTTCCCCTAACATTAAAATGAAGGAAAAGACTAAGAACCAACTTGGCTGGGTACAATATACACAATATGATATAGCTTGTTCACTAATTCTCTAGGTCTGCCTTCTATGTTAGGAATCTTCCAGTAAGAGTCCAAGTCTTTGGTGCAGAGATTTTAACTCCTCCTGGTACCACTCAGGTGGATTTTCACATGTAGAAAACTCCTCTAGCTTCCCAATGTCTTTTTTCAAACTGTCTGTAACCGTCCTGAAGTCCTCTTCCTTTGGATGGACGGAGTTGCCATTGGTCAAGGTTGGTGAGCCAGTGTCCTTCTTTACTCGTTTTGCAGACGGCTTGTAGAAAAAAGAAAAGACACACAAAGGCATGAGAGTTTTTACACATTGAAGGGGAATGTGAATATTACTGGACCCAAAAATGTTGGTTTGATGTTAATTGATGGTGCATGACAGTCAAAAAGCTAAGTGTAAGCTGTAAAAATATCACTCTCGCTTGCTTGCTTGCTCGCTCTCTCACTCACTTACCTCACTCACTCACACCCACTCACTCACTCACCCACTCACTCACTCACTCACTTTTCAGTCCATTGTTCAATGTTCACTTGAAGGGCTGTCTCCAGCTTAAAATATTTTCCATCCCACTCATTGTTTGTAAGCATGTTTCTGATTTTCCTGGTAAAATATGTCATTTTAAGCTTATGAAAGTACATTTTCAGCAGTTTTATGTCATTTTTGGGACAATTGGAGTATTTTCCACCCCAAGAAGCAAATTTCCATCCCGAGATGGATGGATGGGTCCCACAGAAAGCCCTGCTCACTTCCCTTGTTTCCAAAAAAAATGAGAACGAAGTTGCCCCCCCACACACACACACACAAACAATCCATAGTACCTGTTCAGGTGACTCCACAGATGGCGCTGACTCCATCTTTTCCAGTCTTGAAGAAATGTCGGCAAGTCTCTTCTCTTGGAAAGCTTCTATTCTTCTCTGCTGCTGTGTTATGGTTTCAGCATTCCAGGGAGGGACATCACTGCTACTGAAGGGCACTCCTTTGATGAAGTCCGTCGCCCTGCTCTTGACACTTTCATTCTGAAGGCACTTTGGTAGGATGGACTCATATGGGGTCTCCTGAAATAAGGGACGAAATTGACCAGGTCAGCTGGAAGTATCTCATAGAATCATGATTTAACTGGCTAGGTTATCAATACAACATAATCACATTAATCAGAATTAAAAGAAGTAATATTTTTTGTCCATTTTCCACAAAGATTGCCAATTCACATGTATTTATTGCACATGTTGTAATCATGTTTAAATATCCAAGCTACACGTATAACCACATTTATATCTAAAAAAAGCACTATGAGAGAGCTTTTGAAACACCAGCTTTTTCAGATTTAAAAATATCATACTGCCTACAAAAAGTTTTTATATACAAAGTCATTGTCAAAAGAAGTAATATCTTCCTTTCCATTTCAAAAAGGTGATAGTCACCAGTTATGTCGATCCTTCCATGTATGTGGTTAAACTAAATAAATAGGTAAATACAAATGTAGATGAAGCAAGCAACCAACAGAAATCACCTCTAGGATTAAAGCTCATCTGTGTTGGTATAATCCATATTAAAGTTTTTAACCGTCAGTCAAGACAACAAATTGCTCACCTCAAATTTTCATAAGAGCACATCAGCCAACATTTAACAGAGACGGGGGCCAAAACCTTTTGCCAGGCATCTACGATCCTTTACAGTACTCGAGTCACGTGTCCCTAGGTCACATGCTCATACATGTAGTAATTGAATCTCCTGACGAAGGTCGACGGATGTGCGACCGAAAATTCGAAGTGAGCAATTTGTTATGTTGACTGACAGTCGAAAAATTCAATAAAGAAATCACCTCTGCAAATGTGGAGAAGGCCTCCAGTGCATGGTGGTGCACAACCCAGCCGCTGTCCTGCAGCAGAGTGGAGAACAGATGGGCCAGAAGTTCCTGCAGCTGGGTCTGCTGTGGGGAGGGGGGCAGGCTCAACCGTCCTGCTCTGCCCAGGAGCTGGGTGATCGACAACTTCACCGACTGGGGTGGAGAAGTCTTCAACCACTGGCTCACTCTGGACAGAACCTAGCAGACAGGGAAAAAAAGTTGTGGGATTTATTTCCTGAAAGTGCCTATAAGTGTTCTCATAATGTCCATCCTCAGACTTACGAAGTTAAATTACTAAGGAAAGTAAATCCAATGTATCACCTTGATAATATCTTCTGGTACCAGTTGCCCCAGTAGGTACCCTGTCAGCTCCACCAGTTTGACAGCTACAACCTCCACAACCCTGTGTTTCCCTGCACCTGAGGCAGAGACGATGTCCCACAGTCTGGACACGGTGTGTAACACTGGTGCCGAGGACTGGAGGGGCGAAGTCTGCCGCACAGACGCTGAGTACATGTTGCACAGGACACACAAGGCCAGATGCTATAAAGAGTAAACAAAAAAATCACCATTACATTGAAGTCCCTAAGTACCTGTACCCTCAAACACCACGAAGAACAGAGAATTTGCCAGATATTTGAAAATCACAATTCTTAAGGTCAAATTCTGGTAGCATTATCAATCCAATCTTTCCATTATCGTTTCATGCATGAAATTAAGATCATGCCACAGAATTCACCTTGGGTTTCCAAATGCAAAGAATAAAACCAAATATTTCTTTGATATATGCACTTATAGAAAGGAGGATACAAATGTACATACTACATACATGTATATATTCCAGCAAACATCACTCCCTCACTTTTACTTTCAAAATATTTATTATGTACATCGAATTTCATCATAACAGTCACATAGTATCATTTACAATTTGTCCTCTTTGGAAGGATCTTTGCGCTCCTATGTTGTGGTATTTTTGGAGAAATCTACCACGTTGCCATACTAACCAGTTCGGGGAGCGTCCCGAGTGTCCTCCCTCGGAGACCGAGCCATTTCTGGCACACAGGGGTGGCGTATCTCACACCCTCCGCACAGATCTTTCCTCTTAGCTTAGGAACAAATGCCACAGGGGGCAGATGGACCCAGAGAGAGGGGTGCTGGGCTGGGGGGTACGTCTGCACAAATTTCTCCTGCAAAATAAAAGTATAACAAAACACTATACATTAGAATAGCTGAAGTAAAACAACTGAAGCTATGGTAGCTAGACTAACTTTATTTTACAGGTGACATCCACAGAGGTATCAATTTTTGTCTGTTTCCAAAAAGAAAAAAGCTTGTCACAGTACTGTAATTTGTACAAGGCAGGTCCCGTGGTTGAAGAGAGCCACACCTCAAGCACAGAAAAGAACTTGCCACACTTATCGAAAAGAGTAGGGGTCCTTCCCGGTGTGGGTGGATCAAATAAATCTGTTCAGATATGCAGCTTGTACTCTTCAGTACAATCATGGTGTGTTACACCTTAAGGCGGCTTACCAGGTATGCAACAACAGGGCTTGAAATACATTTTTCTGACTACCTGCACTGGTGCGGGTAACACTGAACCTGCACCAGACAAATTTTACCTGCACCACTCTAAATTTATGAAGTATGGATCATACTAAAATTGTTCAGGAACCTGTTTTTTCTTCTATGCTTTATAGGTGGACTTCTATACTTTATAGTTTGACTTATATTAGTCAATGCAGCTGATAACATTCACATACACCTACATCATATGACATCAATGTACAAAACCCAGTACATGGACAAGTGCAGGTTAGGTGCAGGTGGACAACAGAAATACCTGCACAGCTTCAATTTTACCTGCATTAACCTGCATATGCAGGTGGTATTTCGAGCCCTGAACAACAAGCAGACTAAGGGACACTGTACCTGATGAGGTTCTGCCATGAGAGGCACCAGTCTCCTGAGCAGCAGGTGCAGCTGCAGGTGCTGACAGCTGTTGGGCAGCTGGCACAGCAGCTTGGTCAGCAGGTGCACATGCTGTTCACACAGCTCAGCTGTTCCATATCTAGTCAGAAAAAAAGGACACTGAGTCAGTTTTTTTCATTCCCAAAAAACGTACAGAATGGAAGAAAGTTTTGGTCAGTGACCAAGCCAACCCTTTTTTCTTCCAAAAGACATTAAACAAAATGTTTATACACTGTAGTGAATTACACAAGTTCTTGCTGTTAGTGGCAAATTGCACAAGTGTCACAGTGCAGATCTGTACCCAGTGCGTTGTCTAGGAAGACATCTCTAATTCCTAAATATATGGCAAATTAGCTGGAATATCTAGTTCATACCTTGCCACAAAACACCAGACGTCGGTAGCAGCCAGTGCGCAGTGCAGGTCTGCCCCCAGCACGTTACCCAGCAGACATGTCTCCAGGACGGGGAAGTGTCGGGCAGGGAGGGAGGCGGCAAACCCACACAGGTGTGTGCAGACATGTTCATACAGGCTCACATCTCTGGTAAATAGAACAGTACATTTGGTTTCATCAAAACATTGCATTTCGCATCTGATTCAATTATCATCAGTGTCAGATCTCATACTGAAACAGTGAAACGTGCAAAGTTTAGCTTCCAGTGTTCAGTCTGTTGAACATCACTTCAGTCAAGTCTTTAGCATTCAAACCAGTTTCAGACATGCAAAAACCTTTAATGACCACAATATCAAACATCTTAATAGTAATCACACTCCTGGTATGAAAAAAAGAAACAAAAGAGCACAGAAATCTGAAAATATACTTGGGCCATTCTTACCTCTGTGGCATCCCATTGCACATGACTCCAGGAAGATAAACTGGTAGTGTCAGTTCTGTGTAACCTGGTACAAACGAGAACATTAGGAAAGGAACCAGCAACTTTCTACCAGTCATTTTTCCACAATTTTGCAGAAGATACTTAACATATAACATGTAGTTTGTCTCTTTCATTCAATAGAACAATGTATTGAATCATTACTCAATCACAATCTTGAGAAACTTTTTACGCTGCATTACAACGACAAAATAAATGTTTTCCGTACAAAAGTCATAGTACCATGTCATTCCACTCATTTCTATGACAAACTTTGCTTTTATGCTATCTCCTACATACACAACATACCCAAATTACGTGTTTTACATGATTGTTATAGTACAAGGCTTGAAGCATTTATTAGCGCATTATCTATTAGATTGAGACCTACATTTCTTGAGAGTGTTGAAAAATGACACAAGTATGGAGTCTCTTGGTTCATCCTCCGGATAGATCTTTGGGGAAATCCACTGGTCTTTCTGTTCATCTGGACACCAGGATCAAAAAACAAATTGTAAAGTAATGTCACATTTCAAAAGATTCGGAAAGTAATTGAGTTACAAAGCATATCACAATGTAGTTTGTTGTCTAGTATGGCACTTACCATCCGGAAAGTAGTTCCCCCCTGGGTTTATCATACACTATATACAGTCGCTTCTAGCTCTGACATTCATTATACACTATATACAGTTACTTCTCTGCTGTTCCGTCTGGGATCCCTGACCACGTTAATGCCAGGAATCGTAAAAATTTTGGACAAGGCAGCTGATTAGTCCCTACACATCTGCGAATTAAGGAATGGGATCAAGCGCTCATTCAAACAGGCGTTCCAACACCAGAAACGCCCTCCGTCTGCTTGCGGGAGGGCCTATTACAATTGAACAAGCGCTCTAGAACCCATTCCTTAATTTGCTCATTTACTGACGTAACCACCAAATGGTTTAAATGTGCAGGTCTCCAGATGGGTAGCAGAAGCAAACATAGGAATGAACTACTACCCAAATGGTACCCAGGCTAACTTACCAGAGCATTTTGGTAGAAGGTCCATCACCATAAGTTGAACAAGGCACAGGGGGAAGTTATGTTGACAAGGAAGATCTGAAACGAAAAAAAAAGACTTTCAATATCGGTGTCATTCTGTACATCATCATTCCTAGCTAAAAGAAACTACATAAATAGATGAGTTAAAGATACTTTACTGTTTTGACTTCTCAGCAGGGTTAGACAAGTCCACTAGCCCTATTATCCCTGGCAAGTGAAATAGCCTACCCCACTTGCTTGATCTGGCAAGTAAGATTTTACAATGAGTGAGATTTCACAGATGTTACTTCTCACAGTCATCAAGCATTGTTCAACAAAAATAGAGCCAGTGATAAAAGAAATCCATCACTGCAAGTGAAAAAGCATCTATAACTTATAGTATAAGAAAAATGTCATTTAAATTTTGGGCAAGTGAAAATTTGTTTCCGGCAAGTAAATTTTTTAGGTACTTTAGAAAACTTGTTCGGCAAATAAATTCTCTAGAAACTAACCTTTGTTCCTTGCTGTAACCAGCTGTATGAAGTCCCTGTTGTCCAGGAGATGCTGGATCATGGGTTCGATTCCCACCAGCAGCGTGGCCTTCATCTCCTCAGCAGCAGCTGACGACAGTGGAGGGGCAGACAAACTGGGGGGCAGAAGACTAAAACAAAACAAAACATTTCACAATTGAACATACAGTTTCAAAACAACATTGTTTTTACTTTTTTTTTTAGCATGTTTGTAGAGATTAAGAATCTTAAGAGGGCCAATGGCCAAACTTTGTAATGTATCCTTCATCTTCTCAGTAGCAGCTGACAACAGCTAGCGGAGGCGCAGACAAGCTGGGGGCAAAAGACTTTAACAAGACAAAACATCTCCTATTATTATATTATGACTGGTTTATTTCGAAAACAAAACTGACAGTAACATAGCAGCCACAAGGCTGAATTACGACATGTCATTACATCAATCATTAAATTAGTTAAAATCGAATATCATGAATCATTACAATAGTACAGCCCTTAAAAATCGTTGCAGACGAATTAAATCAGTATCGGGATAAAGCATATAAATTAGTATTTGCAGTAATATCAGCATATCCCTTTATCGGAAGGTAAACAAATATTTAAAATACACAATGACTTACTATTTGATACAAAGCACAAACATACAGGTTACAATTACTTGTTCAAAAGACGGACCATGAAGGGTACAGCGCTGTTGCGATAGCGTTCAGTTCTACAGCGAGTAGTGTTCAGTTTGTGGGATGACCTTGTCTGCCTACCACTGATCTCACCTCTGGCTGGTGGCAGTAAGTGCAAGAAATGATCGGACTGACTGAGAGAGTTAGCAAAGTGTGTGATCAGTTCAAGACGTCGTGCTTGTAGCGAAGGTAGACCCAAGTCAGAACAGGCATCAGTGTAAGACGTGTATCTCTGTCCCAGTATTATGCGCACAGCTCTCCGTTGGACCTTCTCGATCCTGTCACTAAGTGCAGTGGTGAGCCCGGAGTGCCAAACTGGGGCACAATACTCCAGGACTGGTCGGATGTAAGTCACATACACTGTGACTAGGTCGCCGATGGACACGTTAAAGTGTTTCAGATTACGGAGGAGGTAAAGGCGTCGGCTAGATTTGTTACAAATGTTGTCAACGTGAGAGTTCCAACGTAGGTCAGCCTGCAGAAACACGCCCAGGATCCTCATCACTGGCACCTGTTGTAGCTCAGTGTTGTCGATCATGAGAGATGGTGTTGGGTACGGGACCTTCCTGAAATGGATGTACATAACTTGACATTTCTTGGGATGCAACTTCATATGGCTGGTGCGAGACCAGTGGTCCAGGTCGTTCAAGTCCTGTTGCATATGAGACATACTTAGGTTGGGGGTTCTTATTTCCAAGAGATTCAGGTCGTCAACGAATTTCCAGCGTTTGGAGGCAGCCTGATGTGCAGCACTGTTGATATACGCAAGGAAAATCAACGGCCCGAGTAGAGTGCCCTGGGGTAATCCGCAGGTAACCTTCAAGCTGTCGGAAAGTGTTCCATGGTAGCGTACAACCTGGCTCCTGTTTGAGAGGAAGTCTACGATCCATCTTGTCACAGAGGGGCGTAGGCCAAGATCAAGCAGACGTTGGATAGCGAGGTTGTGACACACACGGTCGAACGCCTTGCTATAATCGGTTGACACAAGAGAGCACAGGACGCCGGGTTTGTCGGTGGCTTTGAAAACCTCGTTGGTCAGATCTAGGAGGCAATGTGTTGTCGATTTGCCCTTGAGGCAGCCGTACTGTTGAACATCGATTTGAGGAACGATGTCGGTCAGCACCCACCGCGAGACAAAGCGTTCGGCGACTTTCGCTAACAAGGATGTAAGGGAGATTGGACGGAGTTCAGTTAACAACGGGGGTTTGGTCTTAGGAATTGGAACAATAACCGCACATTTCCATTCATCCGGCACTAAGCCTTGTTGGAGGGAGCTATTGAGAATGTCGGTAAAGGGCTCGCTCAGTTCACACGCAAACTCCTTGATTATTTTACCTGGGATGCCATCTGGCCCAGCTGCTTTGCGTGTTTTGACCTTCTGGAGTTCTTTATAGACATCCCAGGGTTGAACAACTGGTGCCGGGAGCGAAGGTAAGTACGCAGGTAGTACTGTTGTGTCGATCGCAGGTAGGGACTGTATCACTGATCCGAGTGTTTTGTTTATCTCCATGGCAATACCGGGTTTGTCTGTGGGGTCGAACCCGTTGATGTGAATGACCGGTTCGGAACAGGATGAGTTCATCATGGTTTTTATCTCCTTGTGCCACTGTGAGATATTGTCCTTCTTCATAGACTTCACTTTGGAGTTGTAGTAGGTCCTTTTTAAGTCCCTGATTTTCCTTTGGACTTTGTTCCTAAGGTGTTTCCAGGTGGAATCATCGTTCCTGGCAAAGGCTTGTTGTCTGCGATGTATGAGGGATTTGACCTCAGCTGACAGCCACGGTTTGTCTTGGTGGTGAGAACGGGAAACCTTTGGTGGGAAGAAGTGGTCGATTTGACCTTGGAGCGTCGTGTACATAGCTCGGGATTTGTCACAAACGGAGGTAGCGGTGTAGACTTCAGACCAGCCATGAGATGTAATCCATTGCCCGAATAGTCGCAATGCTGAGTCTTTGATAGGTCTGTACACACGTCTCACTGTCCTGTTGGTCACGGTTCTAGCTTTAGGTTGAAATTCCACCGTGTTGTGATCACTAGATCCTAAGGGGGGTGAGATGGTCGGAGGTAAGTAGTGCGGAGCCAGGTTGGTGATCAGGAGATCCAAAGTGACTTGGCCTCTTGTGGGTTGCTTGACCACCTGGCACAGGTTGTGGCTTGTACACACTCTTGTTACGTCGACCCGGTTAAAGTCACCAGCAACGGCTATCCCTATGTCAGGATACTTCACACGGAGGGAGTCAATCGTATCCACTAAGTGGTCGACCAGTAGCTCATCGTGACCTGAGTTAGGAGGGGAGTACACGGCACATACGGCTAGGCTGGAAACGTTCCGAGGGAGGCGGTACGGCCGGATCCTAACCCACAAACACTCCAGTTCGTCAGGAACGGAGATGTCGAGAAGACTTGACGGGAGGCTGTCTTTGACATAGACTGCGACGCCGCCTCCTCGACGATCGGGACGACATTTGGAGAACACCGAAAAACCGTCTACTGACATAAGCTGGTCGGGTGTTGCAGGGGTAAACCACGTCTCGGAGACTACGGCTATGTCAGTGTTGTTACTCGAAAGTACGGACTGAAACTCGTCCAGTTTGTTTAACAGCGATCTTGGGTTTAAAATCTGGAATGTAGGTAACTGATGACCACACCTGGGTCTGTTGTTGTTTACATTCCGCCGGGGCGTCTTGGTACGATCACAGGTGAAAGGACGCAGGTAACGCTTGATAAATGGATCAGGGCCACTTAGAAAGTCCGACGCTGATTTACATATCAAAGGATGATCACGCTGGAGAGATGGGGAGGGTCGATTACCAACGATTGTAGAGATATTTCGAGCAAAGTTTGTACCTGCTTTCCTTCCTCTCGGTCTACCTCTTCTGAATAGTCCGTAGGTCTTCAGCTTTTCCTTAGCTTGTAGATCAATGGAACCCGTTGGCCATCGCTGCAGGCTTCTCAAAAAGCCGGCGGAGTAACGTATAACTCCAATGGACGCCATTTCAGGAGACAGGGATCGGCCACACAACACGAACAAACGTCAGATACTCCTCAAAAGTCCGCACAGTACGAAACAAGTAGACGCCAAACGGTTCACAGGACGCTTAGACATACATTACGTAAATATTGCACTTAAAACTGATCAGAATAAGGATGGAGGCACCTTAGACGCCAGAGTAGGGGAGAGCTGAAAAGCTTGCGGCTGCCCTACACGGGCGCCACCTATTATTTTTTGACACCCTTTGGTGCGGGAAGGACTTAAATAACCTTACAATTAAAAAAGCAATATAGCCATTATAGATGTTTCTGGCATGTTTGTAAAGTTTAAAGAAACTTTTAAAGACGGCCAAGGGCCAAACTTATCTTAACTTGTAAAATGAACAACAGCAAACAGATATAGGAGTACATGTATCCAAAATCATACATGTATATTTTTGTACCTTTGCATTTCCAAGATGATGTGGAAAATTTCCTTTATACATGACCCCAGGTAACCATTATAGTCCTGAAACATGTGAAACAGATTTATGAATCATTCTCATATCATTTACAATATCAGTGCCAAACCGAAAGAGTTACATGTCAAATCTTAAAATGACTTGTTCCAATAATCATAAGTTTTCATTATCTATCCACATACACGTTGCAAACCTTCATATATTCATGTTACATTTTGAATACACATAAACTCACTTATACATCATGTCAGTGAAAAAGAAGTGCTCTAGCCCACCTTAACCAGACACATGAGGCACTGCATGAAGAAACGACAGATTTTCAGAGTTCTTGTGTACAACTTCTGGTCTCCACAGCCATTCTAGATTCAAAGGAAAAATAATTATATTATTTTGTGAAAGTACTGATTCCAACATACCAAGTCCTACAACTTTTCTAATGGTTTATAGAGTACAGTAGAGTACAGTAGAGTTCTTCTGGTGCAGGTAGGAACATCCAGTTCCAATTCAGGTCGATTTTCAATATCAGGTTACTGTCATTCCTGGCAGCTATGTAGTTGTGCACTCTATGGAGTCGCATTTTATTATGTCGTAAAATAGATTTAAGGATTCTACATCATATACCAAGTCCTGCTTAATCATTAAAGACTTTACAAGACTGATTTAAAGATTCATGGAAATCGTAAGAGCACAGTACAAACCTGTCTGTCTGCAGCATCTTTAGAAGCCAGTTCAACACAGTACTTGCAGTTAGACCCCACCTCGGAGCACAGTGTCCTCACCAGAGGAGCCATGTCTACATGATTCTTCAGCACTTCCTTGTGTTTTGTGAGCTGCCTGTTAAAGAAAAAGTGAAATCATAGCAAGTTTTCTTGATGTCATAGCCAGTGAAAATACCAGCACTTTTTCAAATATTCAAGGAGTGAGATACCATCTTGACACAACAACGTCAGTGTCAAAGTGCCTTATTCAAGCTCAAGAAGCTTGATTAAATTTCGCTTATAGCAGCCCGGCCAACATCCGCCAGCCTAAAGGGGCCAGTTACACCCCCGGACATTAGTGTTACACAGACAAAAGCTTAAGATGTGCAGAAAGATTTTTGTCCTTAACAACATTTCATGATTTTCTGAAGTTAATTGTAGCTATCATCAGCAAAAGGACACACTAAGACAATCCAATCATCTTAAGTAACTCATTGGCAGATCTTATCATAATGGTAGCATAATAGTACTATTTGTAGTTCCAGAATCAAACTTACTTTGTAAGAAACTTCCATGTTGTGCCAGAAGACTTGCGGCCACCCTAGACACAGTACAGACCAACACAATCCAAACATCCACTATCAATTTATGACTAGATCTTGCCACAAAGGTAGCACAGTTCCAGTGTAACAAAATTATCACTTACTTTGCGAGGAACTTCCATGTTGTGACCAGTAGACTTGCGTCCACCCCAGAGACAGTACAGACCAACACAAATGAAACATCCACTATCAATTTATGACTAGATCTTGCCACAAAGGTAGCACAGTTCCAGTGTAACACATTCTCACTCACTTTGCGAGAAACTTCCATGTTGTGACCAGTAGACTTGCGTCCACCCCAGAGACAGTACAGCCGATGACGTGGAAGCCCTGACACACCGCCACCATGTCAGTAACGTCCTCCTCAGAACTGTCTGATGGCAGCTGGAGCTTGTCAATCAAACCCATCAACACCTGTAATATATCATTTCTTATAATAAGTTGATGATGATGATCAGTTCTCTATTGTTTTAAATGTAAACATCAACATCATTTAGGCTGCTAACAAGTTGACCAAAAAACAAAAAACTTAGTAGAAATGTACCAAAGCAACAGCAAAAACACAAAAATAATGTCTTTAAATGTGCAACAATTCCTACGAGTAAGTAAATGGCAGACTAAGGTATGACTTAGGGATTTGTATTGGTACATGTATGTGAAAACTAAAAGAATAGAAAAACTTCAATACAATGCATTACCTTTTGTAGACTATAGGCCTTTTTAAACAGAGAACTGAGAGACTCGGAAACCAGAGGAAACACTTTGCCATAGGACTCATGGCTGTCCTGCAAAAATATCAACAACAAAAATTAATATTTAAAAAGAACACACAGGTGTACCTATCACCAGTTTATGACAGTGCAAACTATTGTATTTGCCATACAAAATATGATTGAACTAAGAAAGGCTAGCCAAATATAACAAATTCTTTTTCAAAGTTCAATATCATTCATACAAATCTAAGCTTCTGTACTAGATAAAAAACACAAAAAATCATATTACAGAACTTCTGTTACTCGAATTGGGATTGCACTTGATTCTTCTCCACTGAGCGCACCAAACCTCCTCACCTTGCAATGTGAGAATGTTCCCTTGATGACATGCAGGGCTGTGGCGACCAGAGAATGACTATCCAGCACCCTGGGATGGTCAGTCCTTACAGCATGTACTACACACTGCTCCAAACTGCCTAGGAACTCATCTATCACCTGATAAACAACAGCAAAATATACATGTAGATAGAAATCAAAATATAAATAGAAGATACACAAATTAATGGTAGTGTTAACAGTAAGCATACCACTTGAGACATACTTGCTTAATTCTTAGAAGGAAAGTTTATCTGTGTTGGTAGTGTAAACACAGTCCAGATTTAATGTTTTTCAAAAGCATTGAATTCATACTTATTGTGTTGGAAACAAAGTTTTACATTTGCACTAAAATTGAAAATATTGTATATTATATTTCATGTGCAGGACATCCAAGGACAACATAAATTTCTTCAGTACTGGTACATTAAAGTTTTTTTTGTACCTGAATATGATCTATAAGTCCTTCCTTTACCCTAGTCCCCTGGCTAGACTGGGAGGATGGTGTTGGACTTTGCTGGGTTAGCAGTTCAGAGATGGCAGTCAAACATCCATCAAACACCTCACACACCTACCGTGGAAAGAAAATATCAATGATATTACTGATGGTGAAAAGAAGAAAATGAACATGTTATTATATTGATTTGTTACAAATCTGTAAAAACTGGAAAGGCAACATTTTCAAGAAAATGCAGAATATTTTCCCCGTAGCCTTTTGTCCAGCTACTAGCACACAATACTATACCATCAGGCTTAACATATAGTGTGCTCGCCTTTTTGTGTAGTAGTAAAATAAAAATGCTCATATTAACAACAGCTAATGCCTACCTAAGCTCTGATTGGCTACAGACGGAAGAAAGAAAGACAGAAAGAGAACACACCAGCAAAAACCAGAGAAAATATAATCACAATTTTTCAGCAATACACAAATAACAAATGAGTGTGCTAAAAACTTTCGGATTATATATATGTGCTTTGGAACAAGACATAATGAGAGGTGGAAGTTATGCAGTGATCTCACCTTTGGCATAGCATCTGCATAAACCTTTATCTCTACATCATTGATGTCAACATGCGCCAAGAACTTCTTACAGATTGCACTGAAATAAGCTGGAAAAATGGAATTTAGTTTGAACTTTCAACCACTTTGCAATAACTAAAATACAGCAGCTACATAAAAATGCCAGGTATTCACATCAGAACTCAAGTAAAGCCCTTTCATTCTTTAGGTGGAAAGTACGTCATTAGATACTAAGATAGGCTCTTAAAATTGCTGCCTAAAGACACTTTGCATAAAGAAAAACCATACAACCATTGAATATCCATATGTATGAAAGATATAAGGACCATGCAGAAATATGCTTACCAACTTTCTAGTAATACTACGTGTCAAGGGCAGGTCACTTTGAGAAGCTATGATAGTATCTTATGAGGTTCTCACTTTGCTTGTTTCAAACAAGACAGCTTGCTTGATTCAGTTCTATCAACTTTTCATGTTATGAACATGTATTAAGTTCATACCTGATTGCTTTCTTGTGTCCTTATCCCCACTCAGACCAGCTTGATGACATGTTAAGAAACTTCTCTTTACAAAACAAAGTTAAAATGAACGATACAATTCAAACACTTGGATATGCCACATAATAATTTTTCCAAATCTAAATTACCCAATTAACCAAACAAAAACTATAAACATTCTTATAAAGTACATTCATTTAACACATGCATTTTTTAGCATTCTAAAATGTAGTATTTCAGTGTTCCATGCTTTAAAGTTAACATCTATTGCACCATGTGTGGTCATGTGTACATTTAGATACAGATTATCATTATTATCATACATGAAAGCAATACAAATCAATTACATTTATTACAATATCATTGCTTATGAAGCAATTATTTTGTCATAGTATCATTAAGAATCAGGCTAACAATATAGACTTTGCTATTGTTACAAATCATTTTCATCATCTAGAGTTTTTTTTTAAGGATATGATGAGTTTGGGCAGTACAGTATGTAGCTTCTCTGCACACGTGTCCGGCCCCCACCCCTCCAGGTCATGTAATAGTCCGTTCTGACTCATCTTGGGGGCGCAATCTTTTCATACCTCTGGGTGAAAAAACAAACAAATATTGACCAAGGAGGTTATATCTATCAGACTCTTTGTGTTGACCAATACACTGATCAATGCTTAGGCCAATAAATGTAGAAACAAAGCATTTTTCAGCAAGAAAAAAAGTGTAATACATTGAATGATATAAACAAGATTGAAGTTTAAAAATGAGTTGAGTGCTGTACACAATTCATTTTTCAATGTGTTGCTTTACTAAAATGAAAGCCAATGAAATGTCTAGTTGTCAATACAATTACATCAAACACTACTGCCTCTACATGCGTGATATATGATGCAAACATCTTGTCACCTGCAGGTCATAGGACTTAGATGACCCTTAGAGGGTCATGTTAAGGTCTATACATCAACTATCAAGTACTGATAAACAAGTTGTCTACACACCCATGTATAATTACCGTGGAATGCTAATTGGAAAGAGGTATAGAGCAAATCATTGTAATTATCGGATCATTTGAGTTGAAATAACTGCACATTGAGTACTTTTTTCACCAAGGACATAGAAACATTCAGTTAATCAGATTGCTTTGAACAGAATTGTCTGCTTAGACTTAGATGCTATTGTTCATATTGGCTCAATAAGGTCATAGAGGTCAACCTTCCTTCACGCAAAAACATTATTGTCAGATCAGCTGTTGTCATCTAAAAAACGACCGGACCTGAAATAATCATTAGCCTTGAGGCGATACTGACCTTACCTGACATACTGTAATTGCATTTAGGTTCGAGCAATTTACTTTCGCGGTAGCAGAAAAATGGAGTGTTTGCGGAGGTTTTAAGTTTGCTGTAGCATCATAGACTGTAGTCACATACTATAATGGACAAATGTTCGCGGTGGTTTTAAGTTTGCGGTGAAGTGGCCACCGCAAAAACCACAAACATAAAACCACTGTGAACGTTTCTGCATTTACAGTAACCAATTCATGATTAATAGGTTAACAATACAATTTCTGTTTGTTGTTTCTATATTCTAATTCCAGAAATGTTTGCAGTGGTTTTATGTTCGCAGTTTTAACAGTGACCGCTAGACCACTCACTGCAAACTTTAAGCTACTGTGAACACTCCATTTTCTCCTTACCACGAAATAAAAGCTCCACAAAATTAGAGGTAATTACAAATACAGGCTTTTCATTTGACATCATTTGTGGCATGTTGGAATGCAGTGTACATCTGTTAAACATACCAACATGCTGCTGCCTAATTCGATTACATGCCATCATGGTTGATGGGAACTTCAAACTACAATTGCTACAACGTCAATGAAAAGCCTTTATACAAAGGGACGAAACCAGGCATCTAACATAAACCCTGAGGCTCTAGACAAGGGTTGTCTCCAGCTTCAAAGGCTTTCCCGTCGCATTCATTGTTTCACATATACCCCATGTTATTACTTTTCTTTGTATAGTTTTGTACAAATTGTAGCTTACGAAAACACATTTTTATCAATGTCATGTCACAAAGTTCAGATTCTTTTTTGATTGGGTGAAATTTTTGTCCATCCCAACAAGCAAATGTCTGTCCCGTAGGGATGAATGCATTCTAGAGATAGCCCTGGGCTAGACTCACCTTACGAGTTACGTGACTTTATAAGGTGGCACATGGCTTTAGCTGATGTGAAGTGCCCTTCTTATGGCCGATAATGTAACATTATGTAGTTAACACCAATAATGTCAACCTAATTTGTAATTATGTTTTTCTCTTTTTAAAAACTCTTTATAAATACTATTGCTGCAATCTATTTCAAAGTTTCAAAACTCAATGATGCATGTTTTGCTGTTAAAAACATGAAATTTAGTGGATAAGGGGTCAATAAGCTAACTCTTGTTCTACCAAACGTCCAAATACGGCAGTGTTACACCAAGGTGATTCTTTAACCTCCTTGGTTACACAATGTGGTGGTTTTCCTGCAAATTATGCAATTCAGATTCAGAAGCCTCAAACACTTGTAAGCAGTTTTACATAGCCCTGACATTCATGTTCACGATTAAAAGCCAGATGTAATGTTGTGATGTTCTGAATTACCCAGATAGTCATGTCATGACTATCTGATGTCATGTATCTGTTGTTGGAGTGTTGGAGATTTCGGGGCACACAGGAAGTCAACAGGCAGCAGGCAGCTGTGGATCGAGAGATGAACTTCGCCATAACATAAATAACAGTCTTATTTCTTTACGTCAGGAGCAAACATTTATTCCAGCTGCTCCGTAAGTGTGTTTTATGTCCCAGATCCAGATTAGGTTGTCTAAAACTCACCTGCACGTCTCATCGTGACGGAAAAACAGTGGAATCAGACGATATGATGTTTGGAATTACCGCCATGTTGGGTCAGCATCCGGGTACTTGTAGAAGATACCACTAAGATATTGGGGGAGCAGCGTATATGAAAAAATAATATTGATATATGTTTTGTAACGTCGTAACTAAAATATATATCATATGCATTAGTTATTGTCTATTTAGTACATTATATGTTGTAGTATGTAGTAATACTTTATAAATCATTACTTTTATCAGTCCACATATCTGATGAACCCCCTACTTGTTATATGGTTTAATCTGACCTTTATTTTGGCGGGAGATGTGTAGATTGCTGTCAGGTCTCAATTTTTGGGCTTCTTGTACACAAAAATATCAGGTCAGGAACAGCAAAGGAAGGGCTTGTATCAGAAAATTGTACATTTCGGAGGAGACAATTTGGTAGTTTCCCTTTGTCACTCAAACAACGGAAGCGGCTGGAACCATCATAAAACGTCAGAGGTTTGTATCTCCGTCATTTTGAAGTCTTTTCGCTAGATGTCGCTTTAGCTCTATCTTTGGCGCCCTCTTTTGAAAGGGGTTATGCTGAACTACAACCGACTCAACCAGACCGTCAGGTGTCAACTCTACTTAAGGTTACGCGCAGTTAAGTACCGACTGTGCAAAGTTCACAATCAGATTCATTCGATATAAAAGCCGACCTATCATACTAACGTTACCATGAGATAGTTTACATGCGGTTCAAGATTTGGTCAGTCCAATGAGACCATAACCACCTGTTAAAGATCTCTTCGTATATTTCAATGTCTTCGCAAATTCTACAATACGTTACGTTCGTTACAGTGTAGTGTAAACCCAAGCTTATCTGCCCTGCAGATAAAAAAATTCGTCTTGATTGTGATTTTAGAATACAAATGTGGTTACGGTGGTTAGATTGTAAGAAGTCAATATTCAGTTTTATAAGTGCTCCTCGTATACAGCACAGCCTGCGCTGCTATGTACTTTTCATAGTTGATCATAATGATCATAATCATTCATTCATTCATTCATTTTATTATTTGGTTTGGGACAGACAGAGGCAACGTGGCACTGCACTCAAGTTAGTAACTTATTTTAACAGTGCCACATGCAAAGTACAGATAGAAGGTAAAATCATTCATTCATTCATTTCTAAGTTTACTGCTCTCTAAATTGAAGAAAAATGGTGAGTATTCTTGGGCCCTAGCCGTCACAGTCTGGTACGTAAACATATCACCGTTTTCACCACCGGCACTTGTAGCTTTCCCTATTGACGTGTCGGCAATACAGGCTCTCTGAGTGTGCCAGGAGTACCTTAATTCCCTTACGCGCTCTGTCTCTTATCGGCCCTGTGCCTTGTTGACTAAGTCATCGCGGCTTTTCCGCAAAGCCACCCCCGTTTTTTACCCATCGATCCTAGATGGAAAGAAAAGTGAGTGTTCTCCACTTGACTTTTGTACAGTCTATATATACGGTTTGACCCCGCGTACCTACACTGTTTGTACAGGACTTAACTTGTGAAGGGTTGCTTATTGTTCCGACAGTTGGAACGGCAAATGCCTCCACAAAACATATGGAGGTTTGACATCGTCGGTTCCTTTGAGGTCAGACACCTCTCAACTTTATACGACGATTTTAAACTAAACTGCAATACCGCTATAAGTAAAGAAAAATGTTAAGAGTTCACACACATGTTTTAACGTCTGACCCTTTTTTTGAATGTTGAATTCTATTTGTATAAGGACTTTCATTTTCTACAATAGCTGTTTAGTAAAATAAACAGAAGTGAATCTGGACAAACCATGAAATGGTGATCATGTGATCATCCAAGACATGTTAGCGTTACTGTCAATCATTTCTGACGTTATCATTTGAGCTTACTGTAGTAATGTTCAAAGCAAGATGTATCACGCCCTATGTCTTGGCATTTTTCTTGTCGTTACATGCGCTAGATTATCGAAAACTGAGTTTATTTATTTTTTTTATCATTCCCATAGGTCTATCATGTATGAGTTCTATTCTAATTTCATGTTTGTCTAATCAGCAAACTAATACTTCGTTCTTATGTATTCAAAATCATAAATATTCCAAAATGGTGCTGACTTTGAAATCTGGACACAGCGAATTTGATAAACGGTGGCAGGGCCATGTCAGTCCCTCTCCACCACTAACCGTGTTGATATGTGCCGTTACTCAAGTAGGCGAAGAAAAACAGTTTAATTCTGTGAACTTAAGTGAGTGTGACACAGAAGGACATCTATGTGGGAAGTCTGTGCGGGGTCATGCCCCAACTCCGGGTCTCACTCAACCCCTCCTTCCCCAAGAGAACTCCAGGCAATAGTTTACACTCGGCAAGGTTCCCACGTCGCTCGCAAGTACCACTCAAGAAATCCGATTTTACTAATTGTTGAATTGTGGGTGGATTGTATTGCTGACCGGGGAGGGGTTCAAAGGGTTGGCGGGGCCTCTTGAGGACCGGTCCGGCGCCTTTCCGGCCCTCGGCCCCGCAGTCGGCGTGGGAAAGTGTGGGGTGGTGCGTCCTACCTGGCCGCAGGAGAAGTTGGGGTCCCTGTGGAAGTCTGTGGGACGTACCATGAGACATAACAACGCTCTGTAGGGGTCTACCGAAAGTGCGAAAAGGAACGAAAAGGAACGAAAAGGAACGAAAAGGAACGAAAAGGAACGAAAGTGCGAAAAGGAACGAAAAGGAAGGAAGTATGAAGCAAACAAAAATAAAAGCAATAAGAATATAAGGAACCGGTACTGCGGGCGTTAGAAGCCTATGAAACATGCTTTAAAACGTGTTTTATTTTAGAATTTGGCAATATGAATCTTTTACGGCGCTGTTTTAGGCGGTTGTGTTTGTTGGCTAAATTATTCTCTGAAGATCAGCGAAATACAAGGAAACAGAACTGAGATAAGAAAGTAAGGACTAAAATTCAGTTACTGGCGGGTGATAGATAAATATCGATTAACGTACATTTTCAGAATGAGGCAAGATTGTAGCGTTGCTGTTGTATTTGGATGACTTCTGTTCTCCCAAGATGGGAGCACCGCATGCAATTCTTGCGATTGTTTACGTCTAATAGAAATCCGGCCTGGAATGATATGCTAATAAACTGCTGCCCCGCTAGCATGACAGCTCCCTTCAACAGGGCCCACAACATGTTTTTCTGGAGACTGGAGACATATCTTCTTGCTCGTTCACGACAAAAGAAAAGGTGTGAAAGGATAGGCATGTATACATTATAGTGATTGTACCAAGGAGCTTTCATCACGTTGTACCATGAGTATTCATAATTTTGGCGGGAAGAAAGGACAACGTGAGGAATTTGTGCAAAGGATATCGGGAAACTACGGAGAGATTTGGCCGTTGACTCACGTCTCCCGTGCGGGTTCGACAGAAAAAGTCTTTGGAACCAGACCTCGAATTGAAATCAACGCGGTGTCCCGATTGCCCGGGGCCACATATAATTTAGGCCGGGACCACTAGAAAACGACTTTGTGACATTTTTGAGACCGTAGAAAAATAATCTACACCAGAATGTCAACCCGTCAAACGTTTTTCAGGCGCGCTACTCAGCGGCTTTTACCCCCCTCCCCCCGAATTTGGTCTGTGACAGCCCGCGTGGGAACCCGAGACGCACTGATTCGTGACTCCGCCCATCGCCTTTGATTTGTATTTAGCTATTTCCACGCGTGCACTTTCCCGCCGGTTCGCCGTTTAACCATTGGAGCTCTAGGAATTTCGTGGAACAAGTCGCAAAATGCAAAAATAAAGTCCGTTCCAAATGCATTTGCCGATCACAGTGCCGTTACCTTATATTCCCTTCGATTTTATTTCACTTTGCTTCATACTTCGTTCCTTTTCGTTCCTTTTCGCACTTTTGGTACTTTCCTTTTCGTTCCTTTTCGTTCCTATACAATCTTTTCGTTCCTTTTCGCACTTTCGGTACTTTCCTTTTCGTTCCTTTTCGTTCCTTTTCGTTCCTTTTCGCACTTTCGGTAATTTCCTTTTCGTTCCTTTTCGTTCCTTTTCGTTCCTTTTCGTTCCTTTTCGTTCCTTTTCGTTCCTTTTCGTTCCTTTTCGCTCCTTTTCGTTCCTTTTCGTTCCTTTTCGCTCCTTTTCGTTCCTTTTCGCACTTTCGGTACACCGCTCTGTAGTACAGGTAGTTTTGACTGGGTACTGTCACAGGTGATGAATGCAAACTGCACCAGCAACGAAGGTCTTTTGTCCACTTAAATGTTTACAAGCTTTTAACACACTCATAAACAGAACTATTATGCCAGTTAATCTTTTTTGGACGTCTTCCAGATCTTGCGTACTCTGAAAAACTGTAATTCTTTGACCCAATGCATCTTTGCTTGGAGCCAAGTACAAGAGAATACTGTCTCAGTTTCCTGTTACATGTTCATCGGTGGAAGGATGCGCGAAAATGACTTGTCATCAAAACGCTCAGCGTTTTCTTAGCTACAGCGCCTCTGACACCCTTGATAACTTTCCTTCGCTATATTTGTTTCGGTGTTCTTTGGTATTTTCATGGACGTCACAGTGAATAAACTGAGCTCGAACAACCCAACCCCTAGTACTGTAAAAGCAATGATGAAACCACACCAATGTTCCGGTCATCTCTGCAGTTTACTCTTAAAACAAAAAATGCTTCTCTGAAACCCTCGTAGCATTGAACATTGACACACAAGAGAACTATAAAGTGTCCTTTTCTATGTGAGAAATGTCCATCCCAGTCCGTTCACAGGGATATCGGTGACGGTTGTAGTTTGACCTTGATTGAACCATGACAGGTAGCCGTTAAGCCTTCCTGTGGCCATGTCGTGACCTTGGAGACTCCCTGGAAGGAAACATTCCAACAACCTGCCAGGCGAAGACGTTAATCCGTTTACTTCTTTCTTAGTTTCTATCAAACCATTTTTTCTGGTGGACCGTCTTTGAATCAGAACAAGCTTGGGTCAAGGGCAGTCATACCCCACCCCCACCGGGTCCCATCACACACACACTCCTGCCATCTGTTCAATCTGAGCCTATGTCAGGGTTTTCTAATCTCCAGGCAGATTTACCAGTGACATAAGATGGTATCAAAGCTGGCTAAGAAGTACAGCTGGCCAAGGGCAGCCAAACACACTCCTAGGCCGGCTTCACTCCTCTGGCAGCTTTTGATACTATCTTATGTTACCGTAGGATCTTCTTGGAGATGAGGGTTTTCGTGCATTCGGATTTCGTGTATCGAAACACGAAAACGCAAACAGAAAAAAAGAAAGAAACATGAAAACAAGTGTTCTGTTTCACACACCAACAGCCATGATGAATGAATGAGTGAATGAATGAATGAATGAATGAGGAAATTAACAACCATGGTTGCCCGATTGAGCTAAGTACTGGTTGCAACAGACTAAGATAAACCAATAGATCTGAGGTTAAAAGTCATGCGTTTACACAACTCTGAGAATGTAGTCAACATACAGTAGAGGTATTGTACCAATTACTTCTGTTGTGTCCTCAAATAACTTTTGTGTCCTCAAATGACTTGGCCATTTGAACTAATTGGTCTGTACCTCGACAAGTCTTGAAATGTTGTGCAAATCCACTTGAATTGAATTGAGACATCGTCAGAGAGAGAGTTGGCAGAGAAAATGTTAGTCCGAGCGTGCCAGTCCGTTGTACATGTTGTTTTCAATGGGTAGACTTAGCAAAGGTCGTGGAAAGTAAGGGAATAACAGACTGAGCTCCTAAAGTTGACCAGTATGTCACTGCCCTTGGTCCATGGTGGAATATACAAATCACATACAAGTGTAGTACACATTGTATAGATTGGAGAAGGGTGGTCTTACTGAACTGTGGGTGGTAAGGAATAGTGGAGAGTTACACTTGGCATTGGTTCAGGCTCATGGACCGGATGTGATGTTGTCTCTAGACTAGTGGTAATAGTAAGAGGGATCAGATTTGGCTAAAGACAGCAGTGACATTAACTCTAGGGTGTACAGTTAAAAGATGTAACCGTATACTTGGTGACGTGTATGAGGAGGACGTGTTGAGAGCTATGTATCTTACATGGGGTCTGTTGTGGAACGGTGTTTGTAAGTACGATGGGAATTAATAGCTTGTGTGGTTCACATACGTTGAGCAGAGAAAGTAATTGTGCGAACCTTTGAGTGAGTGAATGACCAAGTGTATGGATGAGTGAGTGAGCGAGTGAGTGAGTGAGTGTATGGATGAGTGAGTGAGTGAGTGAGCGGGTGTATGGATGAGTAAGTGAGTAAGTGAGTGAGTGAACGGGCTAATTGGTGAATGTTAGTGTGAGTGATTGCCGGTGAGTGAGTGAGTGAGAGAGTCTGAGCGAGTGTGTAACTTGGAATGAGCGAATGCCGGAACAGGTGTTTCGTGAGAAAGTGATTGAGAGAAAAATAAGGCTAGCACAGAATCTTCACTGCTTTTTGTCCCAGCTGCTATGACTATCGGGACCTGACTATCCTGTGACGATGAGAAATTGGCTTACACGACACTCATTACATAACCTACAAAAACTTGTGCCAACCACTTCCCCCACACGTCCACCTGGGGCGACACAAACCTTTCATCGGCCACGACAAAAGCAAAACATCAGCACTTAGCTAGAGTACATATTTATACAAGCGGAGCGGAAGGGGACGTTAGCGGACGGACGGAGGGTCCCGGTACAGGTCCCCGGAGCCCGGGTTCACACGCCCCCTTACTCTCCATCACTCCGCACCGCTGTAACACTACACGCCCCCTTAAGGTGGTATCTCACTGCACTTGGGGCACTGTGGGGTTCGAAGATGACTCAACGAATTTAAGAGATAAAGAACGAATTTTCTTCCGTTTTATGTTTTTTGTTGTCTTCTAAGTGATAGTTTTACGTATTACGCAATATCTAAACTATTAAAAGTCGCGTACTATCCAATATAAAATAACAAAACAGTTCCGCGGTGAACGAACCCCGCAGTGCCGCACCGGTGCCCCGAGTGCAGTGAGAGTCCACCTTTACACTCCGTCACTCCGCGCCGCTGTAACACTACCGAGCTTCTACACGAGTCGCACCCGACCTCACACTCCCCTCGGTAAGGTTCAGCTGGCGGCGATGATAACAGGTGTACACCTGGTGCAGACGGGAGGTTTCTGACTACGTTTGTCTTAAAGAATCTGTAAACAGTGTTATGAGTGCCTTTTAAAACTTCTTCTCGTGCGAACTTGGCACTCGGCCGCATCGGCTGCAATGTTTCCTGTGCAGAATATGACACAGAAGGCTTTGTTCGTTATGGCAACGGGGATTGACTCATCATGATCGAAGTGAGTGAGTGGGTGAGTGAGTGAGTAAATGAGTGAGTGAGTGGGCCTGACAGATGATAGATGGATGATAGATTGGTTTGTTGGTTCACTTCTACCCATCTTTCCGTCTCTTCCACCCATCTTTCTGTCTCTTCCACCCATCTTTCCATCTCTTCTACCCATCTTTCCGTCCCTATTCCACTAGACAGCGACTTTGATGTGACCTCAATTGGATTTATGCAAGATGTGAAAGTATTACGGAAAACACAGCAAAGCATGCAGCTCGTAAGAAGCTTCGTTTTCATCGATGAAACTCGTTGTGCGCGCTGTAAAATTTAAGGTCGCTGCGCGGTCCATGTGAGGTTTTCGCCCTAGTGGAACGGGGGTACAAAAGCGCAGTCACATTCGTCATTCACTGTTTGACATATTTATGAAATTTCGTAGTTTGTAACAGTACTGACAGTGAACAAATGATCTACAAAAGTCAATAACCCAACCTTGTATTTTTGCTGTTGACCAGATCAAGCCTTTTTGCGCCGGAAGAGAAACAATGGATGTATAGTACCGTTTCGGATCTTCTGTGCTATAGAAATTGACAGATGTTCCGTATTCCGCACACTGCAGTAGCAGGTGGAACCAGAACCATCTGTACCGTTTGTTCAAAATGACCATCACTTGTACCTAGTAGATCAAGTCGTGACCTAGACAACCATTGCGGTATCTCTAATTCTGCACTATAGCAGACGGGAAACTTGTCGGATTTTCCCACGCGAAAGAGACCATCTTTTTTCAGACTCGACTGGTGTGACTTCCGACCGAACATCAGCCGTCCAACATTTGACAGCGCTTCCCACGAGAAAACGTCGTCTGCGTGACGTCATGAGGGAACAACACGTGGACAGGCGGCCATTTTCCCGCGGGCGCACACATGCGCACAAAACCGGCCACGTGTAGGTTTGAAAGAGCGGCCGTGCGCCGACCATTGATCAATTTGATGGCGAATTACGCGTGTCCGAAATCACAGTTAGCCAGCGGCGCTCGTATGAGATTTTAAACACACGTGTCGCTTTAGTAATTGCTAGTAAATAATTACCACCTTGCTTGTGAGAAACCACGTAGCCTTGGCGCCCGCGGCTAGCTGTGAGTGTTACGTAAGATACATTTAATTCAGTTGAGCGCTCTGTCAAACTTAAGTCGAGGTTCCCACCCTAGTGGAATGGGGCTTTAATACTGACATACCCTCTTAAAACAACCCAACTAAACGGAAAGACTTGTTGTTCAACTACTGAAAAGATCGCGGAACGCCTTTGGAACAACTTGTTATTGAGCGAAATTGTTGTTTTCAGGGGCATCGACTTGGCATAAGATTGCAGATGACACAATTTCATATGATACCCATCAACAATTTAGTTTCCCTTGAGTCTAACAGCGCGAAAATGATCACAAGACTGTCACTTCTTCTCTTAAAAACAAATCCCATTGCGTAGGTTTTGCACACATCGAAATATGTGTGTCACTGAGTTCATTATATCGAACTGTGGGTAACAGGGAATAAAGAAGTTGCTCGTGATAAACTTATGATCGCTGTTGTTCTTCAAGATGAGTCACAAGAATCGGACAGCTCAGAGTTCTTTCCTTTGGTTTGTGACAGAAACGGAAATCAATGTAACACGCGATTGTACCACTGTTGCTTTGATGTTATTCAGTTGTATATACTGGCCTACATTTCAACTGAACTGGACAATGTCACGAACGTTCACATGGTACGTAGCCTAGTTTTTATCAACTTGGTAATTTCGTTCATCTACAGAGAGAGGAAATCGTGTTCTTGGCCTGTGCAGCACTTCTTATCCGATAGAAGGCGCTTTCTTCGACAGCCCCTGTTACTAAGCCGACCATATCCTCTCTCACTTAGTCTCCAAGCAGACCCTACGGT
>NC_049986.1:16013611-16071958 GCF_000003815.2 Branchiostoma floridae | reverse complement strand
ACCATGCATAGGTCGCTGGAAATACAAGTACCGTAGTGTGTGCACATGTAGTAGAAATTGCCAAATAGACAGATAACTGTCAGCTTTACTTTAGCCTCTACCAGGCTCCCCGGATCGGTGGTCTAATTGTAGAAATTGGACAAATAGTCTATAGTACGCTAGGGGAGTTAGCCACCAGAACTCCCCTAGCGTACTTTAGACTATATTCCAATTTCTACAACTAGATACTGTGACCACCGATCCGCGGAGCCTGGTAGAGGCTAGCTTTTCTTAGGCTACCTGCGAGGGGTCGAATCTGCTACACATGCGGCCCATTTCCTTCTCCTTTTCTAGCCTGAGTATCATAGTCAGGCTACTCCTTTTCAGCTTGCATCGTAATTTTATTTGCTGGAAAATGAATGCGTACAGAGAAAACTTGACATGATTCCTGAGATGGTAAAACACAGATAGTCAATAGTACGCTCTGGTGTGCCAAGTACAAAGTTTCTAAAGTAAGACCAAGACATTCTCATTTCAAACCCGTAGACCCCCTTGCGCGATGACACTGTTTGTAACACGACCGTCCTGTAGCCATCACAGGTGGCGAGCACGGCTTTCTTTTATTTGACAAGAAGAAAAAGAAAAGAGAATGCAAGAAAAGAAACCAGTGGCAATGAAACCAGTGACAATGAAAAACCTTTGGTGAAGAAGAGTTGCGTCTTTTGACGTTCCATTGCCTGGAGGTGTTTCTTTTTTTCGTTTATCTTTCCACACTTCTTGTGTGAATGGGTCGACCTCTCTATAGCTCTATCGACGACTTTCAATATGTCGGTCTGTTCTAAAGAGGTACTGAAGATTAGCATCGAACAGAATTCATGAAGAAAACTGTCTTTTATAACTGATGATCCGTCCAAAGAAACCGTTTACTGTCTCGTGTAACTTGGTTGAGAACAATGCCGTTCCCTCCATACCTTCAAAAAGACGAAGCAAAATTGGCAAAATACTGTTGGTTTAGATCAATGTCACCAATGAATGCTCCAAAGAATACGTGCGAAATATAGCCTTGGGACGGAGAGGGTTGTCTTTTCCCCACTTTGGACATACTTACTCTCCAAGCAGAGGTTGGTGGGAAAATCGTTACCTTTTCCTTTCATAATTTTTTTTTCGATTATGAAAGGAAAAGGTCACAATTTTTCCCACCAACCTCTGCTTGGAGAGTATACATACTCTCTACCACTTCCAAAGCCTGTATGATATCAAAAGATGGCAAGAGGGAAGAAAATTAATTTGTCCGAAGAAGTACCACACAACAGAACAGCGGACACGGTGTATTGTTGGCTTTGAGCTGAAGTAACAAAAGTGTGTAACCTAAGCTGGGGGGCGTTGGACACAGGTGGTGCGGGCAGGGTGACCGATGGTACATGTCCTTATACGGCCCTTTAATTAAAGACACGTCCATCCATCAACATCCATTCAAGGTGATGTCACCAGGGGGCGATAATGATCGCCTTGGCGAGAGATGAAGCGGTTTTGATAACGTACAGCGTGAGGTAGCGACTATAAACCAGTGGGATGGAACTTCAGGGGAGGGAGAGGAGGGACAATGAGGAGCAGTCGTTGGGTTGGAGAGGAAGACAGATGATGTCATCCGACCGGTACCCACCCCCTGTAATGTTTATAAAAAAACACCAAACAGATCTTTACCTTTTTACGTTACGTTTCATGGAAACTAGCCTTTGCAATTTGGGCATGAATTCGCCAATAAAGTTTATCGTGTTCTTACTGACATTAACTTTTAATATTCCTCATCAAAAAGTGATCTACTGTGCCTTACCATGTGTGGTTCACAACTTCTGACTGCTTTTCGTTCCCTTTCAAACACTGTGAATGTTTCAAGGACTGGGAACAGAAATACGCGATGTACAAAGTTTTCTTCTGGAAAAAATAACAAACTCGGAAATACAAACTACACGCACGTCATTCGCCAAACGTAAAAACATCGAACGCAAAAAGAGAAAAAAATATTCCTGATGAGTAGCTGCAATCATCTAAAAAATGTGAGGAATGTTTTTGACTCTTAATGAATGAGACAATAGGTAACTCCACCCCACCCTCCATCCATCGATGTCAAGACATGTCTGAACGTAAAAACGCGTTTCAGTTGAGCAATATCAAAACCAATTCGTGCAACTCAGCAATCATGGAAAATGTCAGGAACGTTCTTGACTCATAATGAATAAGACAATAGGTAATCCCATCCTCCATCTATGTCAAGACGTCTCCTGAGACATCCATCGATGTCAAGACATCTTTTAAAAACACCTTTCAACACAGTCAACGTTATCGAAACCAAACCGTACAACTCGGCAATCATTAAAAAAATCAGGAACGTTCTTGACTCATAATAAGACAATGGTTAATATCATCCTCTATCTGTCTCCGTCAAGAGATCTCTAAAGTAGACTTAACATAAAAACGCCATTCAGTTCAACATTATCAAAACCAAATCGTGCAACTCAGCAATCATGAAAAAATGCCCGGAACGTTCTTGACTCATAATGAGACAATGGGTAATCCCATCCACCATCTATCTCTGCCAAGACGTCTCCTGAGACATCCATCGATGTCAAGACATCTCTAATAAAATACCTTTCAACACAGTCAACGTTATCCAAACCAAATCGTGCAACTCAGCAATCATGAAAAAATGTCAGAAACGTTCTTAACTCATTTAAGACAATGGGTAATCTCATCCTCTATCTGTCTCTGTCAAGAGTTCTCTAAAGTAGACTAAACATAAAAACGCCATTCAGTTCAACATTATCAAAACCAAATCGTGACTCACAGTCAGCAATCATGAAAAAATGTCCGGAACATTCTTGACTCATAATAAGACAATGGGCAATCCAATCCTTCATCAGTCTCTGTCAAGACGTCTCCTGAGACATCGCAACGTCTTCGGGGAGTCTTCAGAGAAGGCCCAGAAGAAGGATACGTCTTGGACCTGTCTTACGGTCCCCAGGAGATGAGCGTTATCTGATGTATCAGACAGCGCACATATGGGTCTTTGTCTCTTCTCATGACTTCATTTGAGTTTAATGAGGCAATGATGGATCATGTGATAATTGTTCTCAATCGAGTTGTGCAATGAGCCATGGGCTTTGGTTTCGTACAGGTTTAAAAGGTTGAAGTTTTGATAGCAAGCTAATGTTATTTTTTCTTAGTATTCCTTACCTTCGCTAGAAGGTTATGTTGTCGGTAGTGTTTGTGTGTGCGTGTGCATGTTTGTGTGTACGTTTGTGGATGGACAGCATAACTCGAGAAGGCATTATTGTATTGAAGGGTTGTATTGATATTTAGTTATTAGTATGTGGATAGGTCTTGATGACGCATTCTTCTCATGGGCTTGTCTTCATTTGATGAGGGAATCATGATAAATAATGCTATAACTGTTCTCAATTGAGTTGTACAATGAAACACGGGTTTTAGTTATGCATAGGTCTAAGAGGTTGAAGTATTAGATAGCGAGCACGTTTTTTTAAATTCAAATTTTAATCTTAGTTTAATGAGATAGTATGGTAATTGTTCAGTTACGCAGTGAAGCACAGGCTATAGTCATGCACAGTTTTTAAAGGTTGAATCAGATGGCAGTTCTTTATAGTTCTTTGATTTCCATTCTTTAATGATTTTATCTTAGTTTAATGGGGTAATGATGAGTGATTGGATGATTGTTCCCAGTTGTGTCGCACATTTTTAAAGTGGATTGAGTATTAGATAGCAAACATATGCTTCTTTAAATTGGTTTCTTTTCATGACTTTATCTTACTTTAATGAGGTAATGATGTATGATGCGATAATTGTTCTTAATTAAGTGGCACGGTGAACAATGGGCTTTAGCTCTGTACCATTTTTCACAGGCTTATGTACCTGTTGGAAATATATGTGTTGAAGTTGGAGGCATTTATATAATCTAGAGTTGGGACCACAGCAAAACGTCAGGCAATTATCATTTCTTTCCAAATCAAAGAACGTTATTAGCATTAGGCGGACATAAATGGCCTGAAGTATCGTTAATTTACAGTGTACATTCCATAGTCATAGATTTTTCACAAAGGGGTTAAAGTATCTGAGATTCAGACTGTGAAACGTTCTTGACAATTACGAGAGGAAGACAATCGGTATGTGCTCCTACCAAGCACTTTCCAAGCAGAGCTTGGTGAGGAAAATCATGACCTTTTCCTTATATGCCTTAATTTTTCTATCGGCCTCCCCAGCAATTAAATAGAAAAAGACGGCATATAACGGCAAGATATGCCTGAAGGATTAGCCCATTTCAAAAATACAATGATGAATTATTCAGTGCATTTCTGTTTGGGGGGCGTTTCAACGTGGCACGGTCAAAATCACGACCTCCTGAAGAGAGGGCTGTGTGTCGGAATGCGTGACATGTCGTTCCATCACTGTGAGGAGTCTCTGGGGAGATCCACTCCATCCATTCAGACCCAGCCAGCGGACAGCAAACATATTCTTCATCTCAGGACGCCATGACTGATGGCACTGAGGGCTGGCTAGGAAGGATGCTGGAGGTAGCCTCTACCTAATCTCCAAGCAGATCCTACAATGGCACAAGGTAGTGTGGTCAGCCAAAAGATGTCCATTTGCCTTGTAGAATCTGCCCCCAATCGGCTAGAACAACTATTAAAAACACACTCCTAAGCCGGCTTCACTCCTCTGCCAGCTTTTGATACTATCTTACACTACCGTAGGATCTGCTTGGATATTAGCCTCTACCAGGCTCCCCAGGCCGCTAGAAAAATAATAGAAATTGGCCAAATAGACAAAAAACACACCTGAGGTCGCAGACTGTACTCCACGGCCAACTAACTCCTCTGGTGTGTTTTCTGTCTATTTGGCCAATTTCTACTATTCTTTCAGTGACCTGGGGAGCCTGGTAGAGGCTATGGTGGAGGGGGGTCAAATAAACATTGACATAAAAACGTTATTTTTAGACTGTCACTCCGCAAAATTGTTGTTGTCAAAAAAAGTCCGCAGATTTCAGAACAGTTCACTTGGAAAGTAATGGTTCAGCTTCCCTTTTCCCGAATGCCTCATATCCCATTTCCCATTTCCACCTTATTAAAAAAAAGCAATAGATGAAACCGTTTTTGGTGGGTAAATCAAATTCTAAAGAGAAAGAACGATCAGACCTAGATCAGCCACATCTGGGACAATGGTGCATTTTATCGAAACTTGGACAAAAGGTCTTAAAACTGTCCCTTCCATTTAAGAACACGTCTTCCTTCTAAGTTTGTCTTACGGTACAAACTTAATTTTCGCTTCTCCCTGAAGTAACAGTGGTTAGAGTATTGCTGATAATTAATTGTAGAGAATAGAACCAACTTAAGTTTTTTCTTTTTTATCAAACTAAGCTGATGTATTTTTGTCTCCTCCCTTTGAAACTCCATCCTCGCCATTTTCCCATGAACAACGCGCCTCAGATCAGTTTTCCATGAGCACCACGTCTTTGTCCCTTTCTTTTCTTGTTCTCCTCGGAGCCCAAAAGGTCTTCTAACTGTCCTCGGAACAGAGTGAGGCTGTTTATTCTGCCTCCATTCATCAGTCTTTCTTCTGAACCTCCCAGGAATGGCGTGACAGGTCCTCACCGAGACGAACGTGTGTAAAGGATGGAACAATAGGGGGCGAGTAGAACCAGGTCGCAAGGACAGTTAAGATCAATCAAACCTGCGACCACTGGCCCTTAATGTGACATTCTTCAGACAGTCTTCACAATGTCTTAAGAACCCCCTTTGTTACCGCCTTGGTGGCGTTACTGATTTGACGGGAGGATGAAAAAAAGATCGAATCACACAAATTTTCCTCAGAGTGTCGTCTGCGGGGTTCGGGCGGGAATAAGAATTGATGGGCAGGGCACGGACGACGCCAAGAGCAGATAATGTTGCGAGTTTACGTAGTCGTCATCTCCACATCTTCTCGACGTGTCAAAAATGTAACAAGTACCCTTTAACACGTTCTGAAGGAAGAAGTGTCGTGTGTTGGTTTTTGGCGGGAAAAGTTTTTCTATCGTTTTCAATGAGAGTGGAAACGCGTCGAGTGGACGGACAATGGCGGAGCGGACATGACGCGGCTCCTGAAGGGCCGGCCGGGACCCGCAGTGTCGGGCCACAATTGGAGGTTAATGTCCGTGAATGACATGCCATGTAAAGGCACAATGGCGGGAACACTGGCCCGACACAGGGGCACGGTCACCGCTGACCTCTCGGACGGGTTCTATAAAAAGATTTACGCTGAGGAATTCACAGTTAGTCCCTGCTTGGTTCTTAAGAGGAGAAAGGGAAAAGAGCGGCAGACAGAACCAAAGATGAAACTTCCAAACAAACTTTCCATGTTCAAAAGTAACTGAAAGATTTGACATATTAGGTTAGAAGACATATGATACTAAACCGACTTAATTGAATCATTTTTCTATATCCATTCTGTTACTAATGTTTCTAGGTATGGCATTGGACGAACGCCTGTGACAGAGTTATGTTAAGTGGTGCTGTAAATATAAGTTGTAAAACTTGAGTGCATGCCATGCCCTTGATGATGGACAATGATAGCATCTAGATTCTAGGTCGTATAGCAACAGGACAAGTTGAAATATGAACCTTTGGTTTCCCAGTCTTAGACTTATGTCAAACGCTAACTACTTAGAAAAGATAAAGAGTATTTCTGTGTGACCCGATTTTCCAATGAATTAGAACTGCTTTAATTTCTCGTCAGCAGGTAGATATCATACAATGCGGTTTATGATTCCAAAAAAATATTGTCCTGTGGTGAAAAGCGGAAATAGCTGGGATTTTTGCACAATGCGGAACGAAAGGCATTGTTGCCATTGTTGTGTAGCGTATTGTGGCTGGAATGTGCGGACCTTGCGCCCAGGACAATGGCAATTTCCAAAACGCCAAGTGGAACTGAATGGACCAAGGGTGGCCACTCACCGCGCAGCAAACACTCCATCCGGACAAAAACATGCGGAAAATTGACCCAATCGAATTCAACTTACAAACCGAAATTTGGAGCTCTCCCCATTGTCTGGTGATGCGTATTGTTCTGGTAGCTACACCAGGAATGTGTGAGTGGTAAAGGGGACAATAGGTAATTTCTAACGGACAGAGAAAGGTGAAAGAGCCTGTGCTCCCGTGACCAGGGTCCTGGGGGTGGGTCCGTGTGCGTGTGGCGGGCATGCCCTCTGTACCCGGGGGAGCTGCCGGGACAAAACCACCCAATAACGAGCTGCAGGTCAGATATCCAACAGTAGACTATTTCACTGGACGCCGATGGCGCTGCGACCTCACTACGACCTAATGGATTTGCAAAATCCTTGATTTCATCAACCTCATTGATTTCATAGTTGGAATAGCATGCATAGTGTAAAAGTATGAAAGAAAAGACAACAAAACACACAAGGCCTTTGGGGCGTTGAGCGCTCTGTCAAATTCTAGGTCGCAATGCGGTCGCGGCGAGGTCGCCAACCTAGCGGAATGCATGGGGTTTCACTGATATATGGATTGGATAGAATATTCACCAGCGGAGTTTGGCCACCACAGGGTTTCACTGGCCGGAGGAGAAAATGTCAACTCTCCAAGCAGAGGTTCGGTTCCGACTACTTTGACGTATTTTAGGCTTTTTTATGATCTGGCTGTCTATTTTGTGCTGTTTCTTTCTGTCTACCTGATTACCTGCCAAAGGAAGACATAAAGAAAACAACACAAAATAGAAAGCTCGACAAAAACGCATAAAACACGTCAACAGTAGGATTCGACCCTCTATCTGGAGAGTAGAAATATCAACCTGCCCGCGGGCAAGCAAGCAGATCCTACGGTAGCATAAAATAGTATCAAAAGCTGGCAGAGGAGTGAAGCCGGCTTAGGAGTGCGTTTCGCTATGAGGCAAATGGGCACCTATAGGCTGACTACACTCTTTGGCCAGTTTGGTACTATCTTATGCCATTGTAGGATCTGCTTGGAGATTAGCTTCTGACCAATATTCTCCCCCTTTACCGAATTGTACAGTTCCCTGGCTGGGAAGACCTGATGGAGGCCACTTTTGTGTATCTACTCCATCCATCGTCCACTTAGTGCATACAGTTGGTACTTGAAAGGACGTCACGACTGGCGGACCGTCACAAGCGTCCGTCCCGGGACATGGTCATGGGATGCTGAACAACAACTTGACCGTGATGACAATATATGTAAATATCTTTATTGTATACACAAATGCCTGATGGATGTAAAACACCAAAACCTGAAACACTACATACTGATACATAGTGGGTTGAGTACATATATACTCAACATGTTGATCTTTTAATATACATGTGTGTTACTCATTTCGTATCCACATGTTTTCATGTATGTACATTTATATAGTTGTAGTAGACCTTACGAAAGTCACTGAACTTTTCTTGTGTCAATAAAGGTCACCATGTACTTAAGCGCTATATAGTTATCTCCCAGTGTCACTGTCAAAGGATAGTGGATGCCATCTAAAACGTCTGACCATGTCCAAGCTGCATGTGTAACTACTATTGGGCATATCTTATTACCTGGGTGTCTAACGAAGTATGCACTTCATAGGTTCTTCTTCATTCTTATTCTTACACCACAATGATTCATCCTACAACAAATCAAAACTGATTTTCAATAGAAATTGTCTTCTAAAGCGCAACGTCCGTACAACCATTGACCAGAAAATGATTGACAGTCCGTTAGGACGATTGATTCCGTGGTGGCCAGGTGTGGCCCGGAGGCGCGGACCCGTGACGGTACTCCGTCACAGACACGCCCCCCTCCCCACACCAAATACTAGCAAAGTGCTCTGAGGTCACGCCAGGTGACATACTTGTCATAGCATGTCGGGAAGAAGAGTTGGTAGGATGTGAGGAAACAATCCTTATTCTCTACTTCCTTAACGCCGAAAAGAACTACGTTTCCTGTCTGTTCACAGTCAAAGCGATACGGTAAACGTGCGCAAGGCCGTGAGTAAGGTCCACTGCACTGGATCTATAAAACATTGTGTGGCCAAGGACGATTTTCTGTAGCTATTTCTTTGCATACGTAGTAAGGTAGAACACCACCTCATTGTATGGCAACACGGACGTCATTGTAGACGTCATTGCTGCATGAACGTGTAATCTTCTAGTAGGTAGCCGAATAAAGAGCAAAAACAGAGCAATCTACACCATACTAACTTTTGGTCAGAAAACACAGTCGTGTGAAATTTATTATTTCTAAAAAGCACATGTAACAGTTACCATGTAAAGCTTTTAAATTTACCTGTGATGATAAATAGGTATTAATTTCCCCTTTTATTTTCAACCTCTGGTTGAACAGTGCTCGACACGGCTTCAGTACCTTGTTCTGTAGCGCCGTTGAAAGCCGAGACTGCTGGTCTTGAACGTGAGAAAGCGAGACCTTGACCCGGGTACCACAGTTCACGTTTAGCGTGTCCGACAGAACATTCCATGCCGGGGATCCCCGGAGGGGGATTCTTCTCTGTGTGGCGTCCACGTCTGTAGTGGGGCGGCGGGCTGGGACAACGTTCTTGGAATGGCACAAGGGTTCGCGGATCAGTCACATACGTCGTGCGCTTGTCGTGCGATCACTTGGGGAGCGGTCACACAGGTCGTGCGATCGTAGTAGGATTTTGATGCCATAGAGTTGTCCAGCAGGCCGTGGCAAAACCAACCACCGACATGGGATTAAAAACAGCTTTTTGTGTAGCAAGACAACTAGACTTTGTAGGACACATGCATGGCTGTGCCAGAAAATTCCCGAAATTAGCGATCGTACAAAGATCGCACGCCCTATGTGAGATGTGACCGCGCCCTAACCGAGGGTATTCTTGCGATAGTTGTACATATGTCCTGCAGAAGTCTACACTGTAGAGTGACGCTGTTATTTGTGCCTTCCCGCTTCTTGATATAACGTGTGAGCTACAGCAGACTAGACAGGTTCACTGACACGAGGTGACCATGGCTTGCAGTTGCGTCAAAGCTGTTTACCCTTTCACGTTACTTAGAAAAGGAGCTAAAGGAATCATTCTAGCACCACCGCAGGTCACAAATAGGTGTGTCTGCACACGTGAAATCGTCGGACAGAAAACATTTCTGAGTAGTTAAAAAGTTTTGTCAGCAATACGCTCCCCCGTACGTATACTGTCGACGCCTGAGTGAATAGACTCTGGCTTACTTGGATGTATTTATGGGATTTCTAAGTTTTCAGGTTTTCTTTTTGTCGTACGAATTACTGGTAGAAAGCCCGATAAAACGCATAAAGGAAGTTTTAAAACAAGCCGGCGCATAGTAGTATCCTCTGCTTGGCGGAGTATTCCCCTAAGAGTGTACTTTGATTCCGGGTATTTAGATTGTAGTTCTAAGAAAGCGGCCTGCTTTGGGATAAGTCCGTGGGTTAGATCCTGATCTTTAGTTTAAACAGAAGTGTCTTATTAAAGTGACGAGAAGGTGGCGGTTTGCAGCGTGTGCGTATATATGGAGGTTTGTCCCGAGTCTATTTTGTCTCCGGCCGTCCATGTAGACTAAATCGAAGAGGCGAAACGTCACAACGAGCGGGACTTGTTTTCCAACCACGGCGGGTCCTCTCACCGCCTCTACTTAACCTTGAACCCCAGGCTTCTGGGGAAACCTCGGTGGAGTTTGTCGGCGTCTTTTCTTCTTCTTCTTTGTTGTTTTATTACGCCCTGAAGACTTAATCGGCGTGAAGAAAGAAAATTAAGTTCAAAGAACATGAATGCATGTAGCAGCCTGGCATCTAAATCGATATAAATTTGTTTCTTTTTGACCCACCCCAAAAACATAGGCGTTGAACTATCACAAACGTGTTTCTGGTTGAAACAATAGTATGTCTTTTTAAACAAACTGGTGTAATGTAACGTTTTTTTTTTTCTTTATCCATACTGATATCGTTACCCTCTCACCTCCCAAACCCACCTACTGATTTCACTAACTTCCATGACGTTCAAGTCTAATTGTCAGCACGTGACCTTCAGCCATGACCTTCATTAAACCCTCCCCCTGTTCTTGTTACTTTGCGTCTCGCCCTTAACCCTTTATAACCGCACCTTGGCACTGCGCCATTAAAAAAAAAAACATCACCATGGCGCCAAAACGAAACCAAGCTTGATTTACGAGCCGGTGAAAGCTCTCGTCAGCGGACGACAGTTCGAACTTGGGGCTTGCCGTTCGACCGTTGCTATGGTAAACACGGTCCGTCGGGACGAAAGACGGCCCTGCAGTGGACTTCTTCCGTCTCTAGGGGGCGCTGTGGGAGTAAAGCTGGCTGGCTGCCATCCCGGTTGGAAGAGGAGGTTTACTTGGAAATGAAAGGAGAATCCGTCGGCAACGGAGCGTAAGAAAACGCTGTCTGACCTAGAATGACTAGAATCCCTCCAAGACATCTTGAAACCCTCCTTACGATGACATGCTTCCAGAAAATTCGAAGAATAGCTGTTGTAGATAACGTAATACGTGTAACATACAGATGAAACGTTATACTGTATATATGCTATAGAGTATAGTAATAACTACTATGATTTCTTTTATTTACCATATGGTTTTATACAACACCTTACAAAGTGTGAGGTTCTATCACACATTCAGACTATTGGCTGCCACTATTGGACACAACTTACCTTTACTCCATAAATTGATGCAAAGATCATCAAATATAGATTCTACCACAGGGGGTGCGATCTACAATAGGCACTGGTCGCGCGTACTTTATTGATGAACTATAGACAACCAGTACAACTCATTTCAGTGCAGTTGCAGCATACGTACAAGAGCACTATCCTCTGTGTATTTTCCCGTGGGAATGAACGTTGAGAAAACTAGGCCTATGGTAATGAAACGTGCTCTTGGGAAAAGCCAGGGCATCATCCTGGGGACGTTAGAGTACACACCCTGGTCTCAAGTACCCCGAAATCTCTCCGATTTTCTAGGTGGGCACTCAGGCTACCACCTAACTAGAGATGACAGGGGCACGGTAAGAAATGACACGTAAAGAGCAGAGACCTATCATAGTGGTGTTGCTGCGAACAAATGAACACATGTCATAACTGATTCACACACGTAAGAGTGTTATGTCCTGTACTACTCAATCTTAGAGATACTAAGTACTTTTAAATCGGTTTCTCGCACGAAGGGGTGTATCAACCTCCTGCTCCCAATTTCGACACTTGTAAGTTTTCGTCTTTCTTTCAAAAGGGACTGGAAGAAGCCAATTCCAGGAGTAATTCTGAGACGTTTACTTCTTTTTCATAGAAATCTGTCTTTTATTCATTTATTAGATGATGGACTAGAATCAGACAGTAAAACGCAACATTTTGGACAGTAGCCGACGGGCCTTTAAGATCTTAGAAGACAAGTAAGTTCGAACAACTACGAAATTCAACACGTCCATGACTAGAATCTACTTAAGATCGAAGCAAAAGATCAAAGCTGTGAACTTGACCGCTAATTCTCTCCTTATTTCCCGGACTTTCTTCTCGGTATGATTCTTTCCTGTCTCTTTGACCCCAAACGTCATATTCACTGATTTATGAGATTTATCGGATTTACACCAAACGCGGGAACGTGCGGTCAGCTCGGAATTTCTCGATCGTGTTAATCTGCGGATGATATACATAAATGTATAACGTTACACACACGAATGCCGCGTTTTCTCCTACTATATTTACGACGTTAGCGGCAGGAATTCTGAACCCTTGGCTTGGTATATATATGATGAGCGCCTTGATGCCTTGAGTGTTTGGTGTCGCGTTGCAGAAACGGGAGACCTTTGCAACCATTCAACACAGAAGCCCTGAGACCCTGCGCCTGGCGACCTTGACATCCAGTCACTCAACATGAATATTCAGTCAGGGGCGAAACACGTAAACAGAATCCAGTCTTGCATCTCTCATCTGTATTTCTTGTAGCGTCACAAATATATAAATAAATAAAAAGTCGTCTGTTTTTTGTTATAATTTTTTACTACAAGGAAAAACACTGTTTTGGAGTGCCAATTGACTAACCAAGTATAATTACCCCCACCTAAGTCTCCAGCTCTGGAGGTTATAGACTTCACAAGTTTATCAAACTCAAAGTCCATTGACCGAGTGGTACGGGGGTGTCTTTATCGCTTTATAGGGATGTTTTAAAGTGTCGGTTGTTGTCTGAGATACTGAATAGGTTGAAGAATACGTGAAGAGTACCTGAAGCGGCTCTAGTCTGAGTGAACCCCAGCCCCAACCTTTCAGTCTACTTTCTGCGGGGACTCCTGCGCCGAACAAAGAGCGCTTTCAGCGGCGAGAACAATGATCTGAAGCCGGATTGTGTAGAGTGTGTACAGTGGACAGCATATCTACAATAAACAACGGTATCTCCTGCGATTGACAGCTGGGTATTGACAGGCAGCTCGCTTGGTTGACATTTTAAGTTTAGCGTGGAAGGGTTAATAATGTGTGCAGATAGCGCAGGGGACTGCTGGTATTCTAAGCAGTCCGTACTCGGCGTTCTTTTCCCATGCATCCTATAAATCCGCGCTATTCCATTAGCCTTAAAACTACCAGATGCCGAGGACTAGTATAGGATATGCAGGGACAGCGCGACCTATCTCATGGTCTAATGTGACCCGTAGCGAGGCACTCCGGGTGATTCTGAGCAAGTATTTGGGGCGGATTTGCGAGGGTTTAGAAAGTTGCCATGTAAGTTTATTTAGGGGGCCTGAGGGATATGTACTGGCCCTAGGAGTGTTTGGACTAACATGTTTAGCGTGCAGCGGTTTGAAGACGGAGAAAGAGAAATATCTAAAACTTCCCGGACATACAGAGAAGTGCTTTTGTATATACAAAGTTGTGTTTAAAACGTGCGATTACTAGTGCAACTGTCGTTTGACGAATAGACACTGCTGACGTTTTCACGAATTGTAGAGGGCAAATAAGGTGACTTAAAACTGGGATATACCTGTGGTAAAAGGGGGCAAGTTCTATTGTGGACGACGAACCACCTGGCATACCGGGGCCTTCGCCGGGCAGAGCTCTATTCTGTTGGCGTAGTCATGCATTTAATGTAGGGAGGCCTCGCTAGGTAGACTCCCGGGACCTACCAGGACTTTAAACGATGTCTTTCCTGTACTAACGACTGAAATGTGTGCACCCAACGCGAGTTTACTTCAACGTGAAACCATGAGACGCTTATTAGCGGTTGCACGTCTCCCCACTCTAGTGTAAACCGGAGATATGTGGGTCTACCTTCTGTCAACTGGGAGTAAGAAGGTCAGCATGCCTGAGATTGACAAGGTGCTCCCTTGGGGGGCTGGGGTGAGGGAGGTCAGCAAGGGGAAACCGTCACAAAATACAACAACACAATGGTCTCCTCAAACTTCGTTACAACACGGGCAAAACAACTAGGGCTAGGGGAGTCAGTACAACATAAGGGGGAGCTTGTTTGCTGATTCAGTGATTGCTTGAAATGGTTAGGAGAGGTGTGGCGCAACATGCAGATTACTGTATTCTCAAACAAATCGAAGGGTCTAGAGAAAATATCCTGTATACAATTCAATAGCGAAATATAACAATCTTCAAGTAGATGTTTGGGATGTCAAATCGTTTTACTAATCCTTGCTGCCTGTTTACATCACAAACATGGCAGCAAGGAAAACATGGAAATTAAGCCTCCCAACATCTGCTTGGATATTGTCAATGAGCACAGACAAGCAATAAAACCTGAGACAAGAGATTGGAAGCTACAACTTCAGCTTAACGAGGAACGGGTTTTAATTTCTTTTGGCCATACTCGTTCGTCGGTTCGACGTCATCATCTGTGGATCTCTCTATTCATATAAAATTACTTTGTTCAAAATTATAGGTGATATGTATTTATATAGGCGTTATAATATTTCTTAAATACCCTATTCCCCATAATTATTGACATTTTTTCAGTCATCTCTGTGTAATGTTATAACAGCCATGTGTGGCCCGCCTATATCCTCCAGGGAGGGGGTTGTTTCCCGAGTGTCAGCTTTGTCAAAAACTGGAGTGGTTTCGCCTTACCTGGCTTTAAAAACTACCCTACACAAATATACTTCAGGAGTTCGTCCCCTTTGTTCCGTGCTAGTCCGTACACGATTTTTCTTTCAAAACGTCATTATGAGTTATGGTCAGATTTTGAAACCAAACCTTCGGAATGCGGCTACAAAAGGTAAAGGGAAACCAGTCCGGTACTTGAACAAAAGCCAAGGTGATCATATTAATAGTACAGAACATCTAGAAAGGCAAGTCTATTTACATATCAAGATGGGAAACAATATAGCCCCTGTGGAACAGGCTGGGGTAACACACACGTATGGCATGGCAGTAACTTCATAATCAACACCAGTCTTCCTCTGAGTAAACCGACCACAATAATTTTCACATGCTCAACATTTCCCACGGAAACAAGGCCACAATTTAGCGTCAACATATCTATCCATCTACACGAACCGCTGTTTTCAGACCATTTTTTTGTCAAACGTAAGGAATGTTGACACAAAATTGGTGACTTTGGCCGGGGAAAATGGCCGTGCGTGGCACGTATAAAGGTATGAGAACATATAGACAAAGTTGTAGGTATATCTGCTAAATCACTTACAGTTCTGGGTTTAAACGCGCGCCAACGGGGGTTGTGGGTCGTCCATTTTTGTGTGAAACTTCGCATCCTGGCCACTTCGTGTATCCAACAAGTGTTCTGTTCTTATGCATTGGTTGTTGCACTAAAATACCTGACAAAAATCCTACGAATTCCTACTAAGGTGATATCTTCCCCCTGTTGCCCCGACTGCGATATTTTCAGACTGGAATCCACTTTCCACTGTTGTAGTCCTCCACGTTTCCAGCATGTGTGCACGGAAACGACGGGATGTTGGGTTTTGAAAGGCGTTCTATATTCAAATCAACGGCATTCTTATTCCATCTGTGCAGAAAGCCCCTTGCCTGAATAGGGGGCAAACCGTTGTGAGAGTGGCTTTGTTCCCAACAGTGGCCATCTTCCGCACAAGCCGAGAGAAAAAATCCCGACGACTTCACAGCGATATCTGAACGTTTGAAACAAGTCTTACCGGAGTTCCTGTGTTGCTGTAGTTCGTGTGGTTCTTGTGGGGAGTGTCCTTGTGTTGTCCCGGGGAGAGCGTGTTTGGCGAGATGTTCTGTTTTCTTGAGATTCCCGCCGGCCTCCTGAGATGAGAGCCAGCGGCGCTGGCGTGAGAAACCGGAGTGTTGCATTCCACAGTGTTTACTGGCACCGATACACAACACGGGCAAAGACAAACTCTCGTACCATGTAGCGTTCAGCACTGCCGACAACTCTACCATATCGTCTTCCGGTATGCCCCGGCGTTACGCCTTTTTCATGAGCTCTTTACTTCTCACTAAAAAAATCCAAATTTCGACTCCTACAAAAGGTATGGGGAGGGGGGCGAGGGTTTGTTTGAGGGTTACAAAAAAAGGCGACAGATTGGAGCGGCACAGCCCCTGTTGGCGCGAGTCATGGTTCCACTTTCTCATTAAAACATGGACATTGCAGCTTGGAGGTAGAAAGACGGTCGCAATCACACTTCTGTAGCCATCGACTAGCAACTCATTCGGTCCAACTGAAAAACACGTCTGTCCGACTACTAACAAATCAAAATGCAGCATTGCGTCCAAATAACAAACACTCCTCCTACCCACCCGAGTCCAGAGGTCTGAAGAAAAATGTAGCACGAAGGTCCTAGGTTCGATTCCCGACATTATTGCGACTTTTGACTGCCGATGAACGCTTGTTAGTCATCGTGAACCGGTGTGGTGGGGAGCAGAACTGAAGTCGAAAGTTTCCTGTTGTATTTTCTTGTGCCTACTGCGAACTCTTCGACTTCCACCGTCACATGCCTTCGTCTCCTTGTCTTTTCTCCGTATTTCCACTGCACATAAAGTATACGTTTCATTTTCTGTAGTCTTAGAACTCCTATCTAAATTGCAGCAGCATAACGTCCACGGGTAAAAGATCCGGGGTTCGAACCCCGTCCCTGCTACCGCTTGCCACTGCTTTCCCTAGCGCTCATTATCAGGTACAGAACAATGTCTTTATGGCCACCGTACGCCGCTATGTGCAGCGCACTCCAACCGTCCCGGTTCGCGAGTCTAACGTCCGCTCCAAACTTTACAAGCAGCTTGACTAGCTCCAGGTTGCCGTCCAGAACGGACTGGTGCAGCGCTGTCTGCCCCTCGGGGTCGAACACGTTCACGTTGACCGCCTTCTCCGCGAGCAGGCGGCGCAGGGAGCCGGTGTCCCCATTCTTCACGGCCTCCTGAAAAACTTGCTGATGGTGGGCCGTCTCGGTCCTCATGGCCACTTCGGTTTGACTCATCTCGCCCGCCGAAGGTTCCCTTGGAAGCCGCGAAGAACCCTGTTCCTTCCTGCGGGTGTACAACGAGGATAGTTCCGCGCTGGTTGTGTCAGCGCTGCGCTGCAGAAAATGTCCGTCCGCAGGCGATAGAGCGGCTCCTGTGCTGCCTGGTCTGGGTGGGTTCTGTCCGTCACTGGCTACTGCAGCACTCCGCCTCAACCGCAGCACAGGAAAAGTTCAAACATTATCATAACAAAACCATGGGAAAACCTTATCCCCGCCAAATACGCCTCCTCCAATCAAGGCACGGGGTTATCGGGCGCGACGACAAGGTTCCAGCCTCTCATTGGACGAGGGGAAACCCGACCCGCTCCGATAACAAGGACTGCTGCAAAATTCGATATTCATGAGCCGAACCGTGGGAACTTTCTCACAACGACTTCTCCTGACCCCGTTTGATTGGCAGCTGTGTGGGCCGGCAGCGTGTCAATCCCCGCCCCTGTGGGAAAACGGGAAACCCTGCACCGACCACAGGCTATCTTACCCCGTCCTGCACGTGAGTCGCCAAAATTGTGGCAAGATTTGGAGGGAAAACAGCTCGAGTTTTAGAAAAGTCGTCCCGTGCGCGGAGATCTCCCTCCTGTGGGAAGCCAGGACTTTCGTCCCGCCAACCGTGTCGACTCAACTACGCGTATTTCCCTCGCGGCTATACTTAGCAACACGTTTTAGGGCTGAGATGCCACCGGCTACAGAGGTGAAGTCAGTGGGAAAATACCCGAGGTCACTTTCCTTGCTACGGAGTCTGAAATCCTATCCAAGCCAAGGAGCCGCATTAGCGCGAAGCCTGCGACCATGTTTACAATCGTGTTTTCCTAACCAGTAAAGCCGGGATCAGAGAGGGACTCGAGGGTTTTGATCCAGCACTTGAGCAGCTCGCAGGGACCAGCGCGTGAGAAAATTCACCCCACGGGGTTAGGGCCATTTTTCGAGACCACCTCCTCATTAGTGGCGAGTTGTCGCACCGAGGTGCGAGAGTTACACCCTACTAACAATTTACCGTGCTTTGCTTTGAAAGCTTACATTGGCGCTTTCAATAAACAAATCCCACCCCAGTGTCAACATATCTGAAAACAAACCTTACACGTCGGTGTGCCTGTTTGTAGGGTACGGCCCCGTGGGAAAAAGACGGGAGGTGTTCTCCGTACAGTTTTTCACCTGTGGGGGAAGGACTAGACTCCAAGCAGACGTATCAGCTGGAGGAAAAAAGAGAGGAATTTGGCCAAAATAAGTTTCCATGGGATCTCAGTCAGTCTTGTGCAATCTATCCAGCCGGTCAGTTCATTGCTACTACTCCTAGGCCAATTAATTCCTCGGGGCTTTTATTCCTAGTACCTTGAGAAGTCCCCTATTACTATTCGTCCTGGCCAGAGTCTGGTAGAGACTACTAGAAAGGACAACATTTCCAGTTCATCGTACTCTCTGATCACAAAACCTAGCAAAACAACAGACAGCTCCTTTGTGTTGTCTATCTTGTAGACTTGAAGGATTAATTTGAGAAGCACTTCTTGACAACTGAGCTGTGTCATTTTACATGTCATCTTTGTGGATGGATAGAAGTCATCCGTTATACCACCTTTCTTTAGAGACGGCACGAGCAAATTAGAAAAGAAGGAAACGTCTGCTAGACACGTATGGTTTCTTGAAGGTAAACATTTCTCGTGGGAAAGTACACAGGTAAATCAGTCAGGGGCCCATTACCTCAACAGGTAGAGTGAACGTCCGAGCTCTGCCGGGAAACGCACAGGTTATATACTACTGTTATCACGGCACAACATCATACTCCCCAACTCATTAGCCGACTTAACCTAGAAACAGTCGAGAGGGTCAAAGTGAAGAATGTCACAAACAGACCTCAGAGTTGTATATGTGTGTGTGTGACTGCCAGTACAGTGTGTCCCAGTCAACATAAGGTGTTTCGTGGGAAAGATGGGTCTAGTTTTTCCCAACTAGTTTAATTCTCATCACATGCGCACGTGACAGACTAGAACATATGTTTTCTGCCAACCACTGATTGCTAAAAGTCGCCTTTTGTGTGAGTGGTAAATAATTGCTCGTCAGTATACGTACGGTAACATTGTCATTTTGTGTCGTATCTTTGCTACAACCTTTTTCTACTGACCGACAAGTTCACTATAGCGGAAGAATGAACTTCAAGATGGAAAGAAAGTATAGACACCTGCAAAGAAGTGATAATGATATACACAGCAGTTCTATATACATATAAGCAAAAACAAGACGCACCAACAGTAATATAGGCGCTTCTGTTCGCTTAGCGTGGGAAAAATCTTCTCAAGTGTCAGTTTCTTGGCGACCTGAAGTGAACGGGCACACCTGAGGTCGAACAGGTGAGAGGTGGGCCATTGTTACAGGTAGAGTGCGCCCCGCAGAAGTGTTATACGAGTCTAAACTCGCCGTGGGAAGGGGGAGACACCATTAAAACGTGTTGTTACAAGTCATGTCGTGTCAAATCATAAGTTTTAATGTAAACATTGCTTATTGTGTGTACACAAAGTTTACTATAACTAGAAGTCTACTGTTACTTTCATTCTGAACAACAACTTTAACGGTACAAAATATACATCATATGTATGCATATCTTGTTTATCACTGACATCAAATCTAACGCTGAGATAGCTGACACGTTTCGAAGCATTTCGGGGTACATGAACTTGAGATTTCCCCTTGCAATTCATTTACGAGCGCCACATAGCGGAATTCTAACGTCGGAGAAAAGCATTTTCTTCGCTGTTTTTCAGTCACTGATAAAAGATAGAGGATGCTGTCTGGAACGTTGGACTCCTTAGAAAATTCATATATTTCAGTTGCTTCATTTATTTGGTATATTCTATGTGATATATATTTTGTATCATCATTTTGTTTATTATAAGTAATAGTCTACCTTTCTGTCTAACGTTCTTTGACATATCTTCTTATGATCTCCAAAACCTGTACTAGCGTCGTAACGCCAGGAATTGTTACGATAGAATTACAAACATAACCGACCCTGACTCTAGTGTTGCGTTGTAAGGAATAACCCCACTGCACTCTGGAATGTGCCATGGGCAAAACGAATCGTCCGAAGTCAGTCATAATATTTTTCCCGCGCAAATAAATTATGGTGATGACAAGAGTGTCCTTGGTCGGAGAGATCAGTGACACATGATGGGGACACTACCGGAGTGGTGTTGTCCGGCTAGTTTTAATATATGGCGTCTGCTATTGTAAATGTATGTATCTGTTATACTGTCCCAGATCAGCAGAATGAGAACATATGTTGTTGGACAAATAGTAGAAATTGGCTATTCTCCAAGCAGAGGTTGGGTCAAAGAGATAGTAGTCGTCGGCATTTTTTACCGGGGACCCAACCTCTGCTTGGAGAATAGAAATTGGCCACGGAATAAGGCAGATAACATGCCAGAGCCAGAGGAGCTAACCTGCTTAGAAATACAGCTTGTATGTTATCTATCTAGTGTCTATCTGGCCAAGTTCTACTTTTTTCCAGCGACATGTGCAGTTTGGTACAGATGAGATACTCGGTGACTTTCGAAGATATCTCACATATATCATGTCCTTGTTTTCTCCATTTACAGACAGGTCCATATACTAATATTCTACAGAAGGAGGTTCGACTCCACATAAGCGTTTTGCATTGACGTCACAGAGACTTATCGAACAGCACAGCGCTTTCTACATAAGCACCTTTTCCTTACCCGGCGCCCACAGATATGTGGTGCCCGCAGACGAGCCCTTTTGCGCGTTCAAAGCTGACCTGGCGTCAGACGATGTCCTTCGTCAGTTGTCCCCGCGCCAGAGAGGTGATAGCCTCAGACACAGGCTCCGCAGGGGGAAATACCAACACATAACCTCAAACAGACTTCACGGGGAGTTCAAAGTCACAGATTACTCTCAAAGCAGAGGTTAAGCTGTGGTCCGTTGGACATCTTTATAAAAGCCCCTTGCTAGTAGAAAGGCCAATAAAACGCCTGAAAGCTGGAGCCCGAACCTCTGCTTGAAGAGTAGCTATGCATGTCTTCTCTTTGTGCCGGGACATGAAGGCTATGAGTGGAAAAAGTTTGTAGATCTGTAGATCTATCTTTGTGCCTGAAAAGACAAATTTCCTACAACCGACCGACCGAAGAAAATATTTACTACACCGTACACATGCTAGACGGTAGTGTCGTGTTGGTATAGAAGAGTCTCCTCATTGTCTCTCAAAGCAGAGGTTCGGCTCCGACTGTTTTTGACGTGTTTTTCTCTCGTTTTCATCGGGCTTTTTATTTCGTACCGCCGCGAGACATGAAGAAGACGGCATAAAATAGAAAGCCCGAGAAAAAAAACCGACAAAAACATCCGGAGCCGAACCTCTCATTGGAGAGTACCTTATTAGGTTTTTTTGGGCATCATGTACAAGTTGACAAGGAGGTCAAGACTTGTGAAGAAGTACAAAAGTGTGACGCTCGTTCCATCTAGTGGTCAAGGTTCGACAGTAAGGGTCGTCGCTGCGCCTGACAGGTCGCGGCACTGTGAGATGTTGACCTTGCCAAGTACGCGGTGACAGCCCCTCAGGAGACCCGGGGTACACCCGCCAAGTCTTGGCGCCGTGGGAAAATGTCCAAATGCCGACTTGGGAGGAACGAAAACTGGGTCACGGACACTTCGGAAGTGTCGGCGAAAATCAGTCAAAAGAAAGTGCGATCCATTTACACCGAGGCGTTGTATTGAAGTCCTTGATTTACGGCAGAGCAACACCTTGGTAGAATCATGTTACTTTTCCCTCCTTGCTTTGCCAAGGAAAATTGGAAAAGTCAACATTTCAGCAAGAAGCTCAGTGATAAAACCTCATTGATTTCAAGACGACAAATTATAGAGTACACGTGCGCAAATGAGAACATTACCTTTTGTAAAAATCGCTGTATTAAAAGAGAGAAGAGAACATAACGTTGTAGTAAATTAAATAAATTATTAAACGTTGTAGTCCTTACGCTTAACGTTACTCTTATCATTCTCAAGCGTAGCCCGAAGGTGGGATACTGTTTGGCATTTGATCAAAATCGGACAATATAATCATTTTAAGATTATGTCGACGGTATGATCGAAGAACGGCACTATATTTATCTTTAGAAATGATAATGTTTGTCATTGTTGTTTCGTGATTTTGTCCATGAACTATGTGAACCCAGGGGTATTGACCTGGAACCCTGATACAGCCGTCACACGGACTGTTGCGCACTGATAGCCTCAATATTAGCCAGTTTGTGTTTCGTACAGCCCGGAAAGATAAGAATCCCGGCCGATAAGACTTGTCGGAAGTCGCGTGAAACGCTCCGCGGCGACCAGGAATGCGGAGGGACGGCAGCACGTGTTCCCAAACTCCTCAGTGTCGGCGCAGGTAAGACTAGCCCGTGCGGGTGGTTGTCCACACATCGCCGCCAACATGCATATTCATCACCCCCGACCCCCGCCATAAACACCCCCTGACCACTTCACCTCGCCGTGCCAAGTGTTGGCTTTGGGCCGGATTATCCCTCGCCCGTCTTTGAAGGATTAGCAAAGACGCATCATTAGCTATCACCTGGTGACAAGGCGTCAATTGGTGTTTGAAGAAGACGAGGTGTCGCACCAGGACGTGAAGACGTCTTCACCCGGTTTACACCGTCTTCGGATTTTTCTTTCAAGTGCCGTCGTCGGGTAGTGTCGAAACGGAGATGTTCTCCTGTGAAAGTCGTATTCAGCCGCGCCGCTTCGGTAAAGTCAAGATGTCAATAGCACACCTGTCTCTCTTCACACTGCATTAGATAGATATAATAACAGCATGGACAAATACTCTTCAACAAGTAGACGTCTTTTTCCATGCATGTTCTTTTCATGTTTGAAAGTTACAGAAGTTCGTAACTTCGTCGGAAGTTCGGAACCCATGCAGTTTGGTTTGAAAGTAAGGTTAGAAAACCAGGTTCTTCAGGCATGTGTTGGTTCGTTAGAATACTGGTAGTCACAGTGGTGTACTCTACCTGAACAATCATTTGTTTACAGTTCGGTAAATATTGGGATTGTCGTACTTAGCGATCCTTTAGTGTGAATTAACTACACGGAAAACATTTGGCTCGTCAGCATAATCCTATAAACGGCGCAGTTAAAACAAAATGGGGCAATTAAGAAGCGCAAATGTTTCTTGCGGAATTGCCAATTTGTGAAACGGAGGACAATTCACGAAAAAGGGAATGTTTTCTCACTATGACACTAATACTTCAAAGGGTTGTTTCTTTTTCAGTTAGAAAAGGTGTCACTGAAATTGTTTTATCGCTATTAAAGTGTGCCAAATGTGCTCGGTGTTGTACCTCTATTTGGCTTCGTTCAATATCGCTCACCTTTATCGCGTTTCATACTCGTACCTACAAGAACTTCCAAGTTCCACCCTTTAGTGGCCGAATCTTTTCGTCTTTTTACAATCAAGCAGACGAGTGACAGGTTGGTGGGAGGGCAGTGTTGGTTGAGACATTCTCACCTTTTACTCACTAATGACTTACAAATCACGCTGAGATTGAGGTCAGTCTGAAACATGCCGTATGTTTCAGCAACATTCATCTTCATGAAACCTGTTTACAACATCTCGAGCATGTGACAGACTTGCCAATTCAGATTTGCAGCATGTGTAATTCGGCATGTCCTTGTAACTTCTTCCGTAGCCTAGTTTTCTCCGAGATTTGGTCGTGGGAAAATCTTGGAACGACTACACTAGTCTACAGACAGCTTCGCCACCTCAGAGCCTATTAAGTCTGGACAATCGGACCTGTCAAACACAGTACCCCGGCGCTATCTGTCGCACCTTTTGTGACCCAAATCACACCGTGCCAATTATATAACGTCCTCGCAATTAGTAACAGCACCGGAGGGGAGAGGTAGACACATTAACCACCAAACTGTCCATCTGTAGCTTCGCAATGTGTTTTCTTGATGGACAATTTCTTAATGCCTTTGTCTTTGATTAATTCAGGTTAGTTGAAGATGCACCGTTTCGGATAAGTCTATCCCTAGGGGATGGAAGTTGTAGAAGGGACGGTGTACAAAGTAACAAACACGTTTATTTGTCTCAACAAGGAGGTTATCATCTTCAAATATAGCCTCCTTGGTCTCGATTCATCATCATCTTTTACTGATTCCTTGCAAATCATGAGGACCAAATATCTCTGTTGGATCTGTAATGAGTGTACCATTAGCGGCCCCTCAAAGTTAGTTGAAGCAAGAACCGATAAGAGAATCTGTGTTGGCCTAATAATTTCGCAAAGCCATAAGGATTGTGTGATACATTGATTATATATTAGTTCTGTCATGTTCAGTGATATAGGTCAACTGAATAGCAGGTGGACTAAATCATGTAGGGGGGAATGTTACAGCTGTCATAATCTCCTTGTCATAACTTTTCAAATTCCATCGGTTTATGACCTAGTTTGGCTTCAGAAGACTTGTTATTGTTGAATTGTTAGTACATGTTATCACGCGATTATCTATCATTAGTTCTATCATTATTACTAAGAATACAAGACAGAAACTAAATCAACAACACATGTATATTCCAGTGTAATTCTTTTGCAGATAAAAATCACTTTGTTTTCTTTCCATGTCGCTACGATGATTGAATATTTCCCCTGATAATTTGCTTCGAACATTAATTTATTTGTTCTGGATTATTTTCCGACCCGAATGTTTACGGACTTAATGGACGCATGATTCGAAAATGACGCGATGTCCAGGATAAATGAGCTTGTTTAGCCCCTGGGTATTTTCACAGTGTTCATAACTGCGATGAAATCTGCAGATAAAATGTGTGTAGTTTTGTGTCAATATTGACCCAGGCGGTGAGATAGTGCCCTGTTTGTTCAGGGGCATTTATCAAACTTCCCTGACGGGCTGCCTGAAGAATATCGATTGCCTAATCTCCAAGTAGATCCTACGGTGCCATAAGATACTTTAGTATCAAAGCTGGCCAAGGAGTTTAGCCGACCAAAGGGAGTCAAACGGACACACTCCTCTGCCGGCTTCACTCCTCTGCCAGCTTTTGATACTACTAGTACATGTATCTTATGCTACAGTAGTATCTGCTTGGAGACTATCAATTGCCATCAACCAACCAAAGATACTTAAACTATAAAGAGGCCAACTTAGGACTCGTACACTTACGAAAATAACCATTCTTTCTGAATAGTCAAGAAGTTCTGTTGCTGACATCTATATAACGTTACACTTTGACTTTCGTAGCTAGCAGTCGACAACATATAGAAAACGGAAATAAGGGAGAACTTCGTAACGCTGTAATTCAGTTGTGCACATAACGTTACATTTTGCCAGCTTCAATATTTTTCCAGAAAGGCTGCTACTGCTGTTTACTCTGTAATCATAATCCAACTAAAAGATGAGTGCCTGACTCTCATATTTGTGTGAATAAACTTATCATATAAGATAACGTTAGATATAGATGATTTTTGTCGATATGTTTATCGCTTCGCGGGTACTTGCCATTTTTAAAGTCCATAGTGTGTATTTAACGTCACCCAGGCCAGTAAGAAAAGAATATAATATTAGTAGAATTCTATCTCAACATGATAAAAATAATACAACCCAAATAGACAGCTTCGAGTCTTGCCAACAAACAAGAAACGTTACTTCCTCCGCGCCAAGGTCGAACGGCGGACATGCGCGCCCCCCTCCCCACCTGTTGGGCCGAGATTTTCCCACGGGTCCAGGGTTGACTTTACAAGTGGCCGGGTCAGATCAACACCCGCTGATAGAGAGCGATCGATCCAGGGCTAAAGGTCAGGTTGCCCCGCGTCAGGGTAAACAGCGTGGATCGGGAAAACTTATGATTGTACAGAGAGATACGTTTTTAACTTGTTACAGCCTTTGCTTAGCTTGGTAACCATACCATCGTGAGCTCCTCGGTAGTTCTACGGCGCTGGGAGTGTTGACCACCCGCCCGGTTCATTAGCGCAAGCCGGGGAGATTTTACGGGGTTGGTGTCAATTACATCGCTCTACGGACCGGCAGTAATATTTCAGAAAGACCGACTGTAAAGGGCATTGCTTTTATTTGCTTTTAGTAAGACTTGGACCCACCAAAACAGCCCTAGCCGGAGCGTTTAGAATGGTTACCAAGCTACTTTTGCTAGATGAAATTATCGCCATTTTGAGGAGGCGCCATTTGGATGGTGTTGGTTTCCAGCCACCAGTGTCACAGAGGGGCAGAATCGCCAGGACGCTTTGTCGGAAGCAGGGCCAGTTTGTCCCCGTCATTTACATGCTTTACTAGACAACAGATGTCGGTGGTTCTGTTCCTCAGATGTCAGTGGTCTGAAGTAGGCCATCCCCCGGCCATACAATCCAACAGGTGGCGCGAACACTCGCACTCTGCTCCGCCTAGCTTTCAGACCAAACAATGGCGCTACTCCTCCTCCCTGCCCCGTCCCGAGTCAACACAGGAGCCTCAGGTGTCGCCTGACTGCCTTGACATTACTGATACCTGCAATGTAAACACGGGCGACCCCGTATCATAACGTACCGCGCCAAACCATGGGCGCTGGGATAGCCAAGGAGATGTAGCTGTAGGGCTTATGTTGTACTCTCCAATCAGAGGTTAGAGGCTCCGCGATACATCAATAAAACGGTACACAGCATAAAAATCCCGAAAAAACGCCCCCCAAAAAGTCGGAGCCTAACCTCTGCTTGTAGAGTATTGTGTTGAGCGTATCTGAGCGTTGAGCGTGTTTTGTGACCTTTAGTAATTTTTTTTCTGGACGTGCGCGCTTTTTTCTTTGATACCCCGACTGGTCCAACAGATGGAAAGAGGAAGCTGAGCTTTAAAGCCTTTGAGGCGCGCTCCTCAAAAAAGGTACAAGACCACTAGACTTCGTTGCCGACTTCGACATCTACGGCATACTCCTGTCCTCGAAGAATCTAGCCAACGTTGAAAATCGCGAACCCCTAATAGTAGAAAAAGAAAAAAAGACGCAAGAAAATTGCAACGACATTTCAACCACCCTGCCACCTTTATACTGGTAGTAGATGATCAGCAGGGATTTCTAGGCCACCAGTTAAAACGATTGATAGACCGAAATTCATCATCCCTGAAACGACCTGTGCCGCCTCGGGCCACGGTTGTCCCATCCATTGTAACAAATCGATCGATGGATGTCCTATGAAATACCTATTCATTAACTACTGTCCTCCCGGGTAAATACGAGTGATAGATGCATACTACCGCGCGATAGATTTAGATGGAAGACAAATGATTACAATGTGACGTCAAATATTGTCTTGTAACGTCTCCAATCATAGTTGCTATAAAAGGGGAAATATTCGCGGTTTCTATTACGCTTTTTGCAGTGAGCTCTCCAATGCGAACTTAAAAGTAGCAATTGCAAGTTTAGAGCAAGAAACACTCTATTCTCTTCATATCGTGAAATCAAATCCAAGGAAACCTTTCCGGATCCTTTGTACAGTACTTGCCAAGCTGAGGCTAGGCTCGTCTTGGTATTTTACGTCTTTTTAGACGTTTTTATTCGGATTTCTGTTCTGTCAGGTTGTCTTTTTGTCCGCCAGCAAAACCTGACAAAAAATGATTAAACATAACAGGAAATCAGGGAATCTCCAAAAAGACGCCAAAAACCTCTTCTGGTGGAGTAAATGACAGCCCCATTGAGCCCCCTCCCACAGAAAACACATCAAACAGTTACTAGTACTATTGACTGCCAAACCATTTGACATGTCCACAATTACAAGTAGTTTATCCTGTACTAGTTCTACATCTAGAACATGATTTGGGCATGACTACAAAGTGTGCACAAAAGATCCCATTTACAGTATAACCCATCTGTCCGGTTTCTTTATCTTGTCTTGTTTACCGTGTATTGTCTTCACAGATAAAGGAGATTTTACATGTGTATCGTCCATTTCCCCTGCCTCTACTGAAAGACAAACAGGTAAACACGTAAACAATGGTGACACCTGTTATCATAGGTTAACTACTCCCCTGTCTGAAGAGTCCACATAATCGGCTGAGATCATTTCTATTGTTTCCCTTGCCACTTCATAAATAACATTTCCTGTCTTATTTCGAAACGCCCGAGAGTTTCGCTATCTAAAAATATCTTATTCGTAAACTTTTTGAAACTTGTATACTTGCGTCAACCAATTCTGCATAAAAATGTCGAATGTAGAAACCGTGACAAGATTTTCCGAGTACCTGTTTGTGATTAGTCTCTACAAGACTCCCGCCTGACCCCCAGTCATAGGGGAGTTTGGCCAAGTTAGGAATGCAAGTCTAGTAGGAGTTTAATTGGCCTAGGAGTGAACTGTTCGGCCGCTGGATAAACTGTAAAAGACTGATTGAACACCCACAGTAACTTGTTTGTCCCTATTTCTGTCAAATTCTTCTTCTTTTTATCCAGCTAACATGTCTGCCTGGAGACTACTTTGTAATGGATGGATGAGTTCCATGATTCCTATATACAACTTTTCACATATAATTAATATACGTATTCACGATTTTTAATTGGGAACACGCCGGAAAGGAAAATATGAAAGGAAAAGAAAAATTCCGGGAAAGCTTGTACTCGCCAATGCGCCAATGCCTCCAGAAAGGCCGGTGGCTAAGGATGTTCCGTGTACCTGTTTGTAATGGTTAGCCATAATCCACAAATGCCCTGACTGTCTAGTATGTAGTGAACGATACTATTGGGTATCAACCAATTAGCGCATATTTCACAAGGCACATACACGATATAGTGCACAAGGTATGGCTGCAATGTGCACAAGCAACACGACATTATAGGAACACTAACAAGGGATAAGAAAGTGCGGTGTCCCTAGCCCCAGGGTAGGAGGGGACAGGGCGTGTGGATCAGGTAATCGGTTGGTAATTGCTGAAGATTTTCTCTAACCATCGCCTTCCGTGGGAAACGGTGGAAAAACCGCCCGGAGAGCTAGAGCTGGTTAGTGGTATCTTATTAAAATCTTATATAGTAGTAATAGTCCCGAGCCATGGTTCTCACGCTTACACAAGGTTTTTTCTCTAGAGAATACGGAACATGGTTCAAAATGTCCATTGGCGTCTTATCACAGACATGGCATTGCCTGTTTGGTAAAAATTCTGTTAACTGTGCACATACGTGACTAATGAATCTCTTTAACGATGACATGACAAATCTTTGAATTGCATTTACACGCAGAATTACACCGTCAATTAAGGCCAATTCCTATGCACATTGCACTCAGATATTTCACGTTGATTTTACACAATTCTACCATTGAAAAAAAATTGGGCAAGTCCAATTTTTGGTGTAGGAAATAACGTTCAACTTTATCCAGAATTTGATCACCGGTGTAACGTTACCACTCAGTTCATTTCTTCGATTTGCGTTACTCGCGAGGGTATTTCAACGCCTCTTCTTTTGATTTATGAACCCGATATCTTCCATTTCTGTAACAACAAGATCATGTCCCTGACCGGACCATGGAATGCTCGTCAGGAAGTTCCTGTGTTACATGGCCATTGACAATTCGTCATCGAACACTATTGCAGGGAAATCCGCTCTACGACGAAACCACGCAACACTAACTATACGGTGAAGCCTCTACCAGGCTCCAAGGATCGGTAGTCTGATATAGCAGAAATTGGACAAATAGAGTGACAACAGTTCGCTAGGGGAGGAAATAACTCCTCTCTGGCCGGCCGACTCCCCTAGCGTACTATTGCCACTCCATTTGTCAAATTTCTACTATATTAGACCACCGAAGCCTGGTAGAGGCTAGCGTTACACTAGCCTGGTATCCAGCCGTATTATAACTCCCGAGTCTCTTCTGTCCTCTATTTGCAAAGGGGACAGAAGAGACTCGGGAGCTATAATACGACTGGATACCAGGCTAGCGTTACACATGGCCATTGACAATCCGTCATTGAACACTATATATTGCCGGGAAATCCGCTCTCCCGTGTAACACTAACCGTACGGTGCACAACAGGACGATTTTATCTCGCTCCCTCGCGCGTGCCATCGGTATGTGATGAACAACAAATTTGCTCATGACGCTCACTTCATCTGGAATTCCTGCCGAACTCACACCCCAGGTATGTGTGGTGTATGACGAGTCAGGCTACTAGAATAGTAAAACAAACAGGTATTTGTCATCATGGACACTTAGCGACACTGTGGTATTATGTAGAACAAAGGGACAATCACTTAAATAGGAAGATTTACCTGTACCTTAAGGGGTCCTAAACTCCAGAAGGGAGTGTTTTTTTCCGATAGATATCCATTTCAGAAAATGATAAATACATGCTTCATATTATATGATAAACAGCACACTAGTCCCATGTGCATAAAAAGGAATAATTCATTATTCTAGTAACCCCCCAAAGAAATTCTTAATTCTTAAGTACATTTCATTCGGTGTTCTACTTAACTCTCCAAATACATGTAATCAAATCAAGCAACCTTGCCTATTGATGACTATAATGTGTCTGAATTCAAGGCATGTCAAAATTTAGGCTTCAAAACTGATTTTAGGGGCGACAAGAAAACTCGTCTTGCTATGTCCTTTGGTATCTTGAACAATTTGCCTGCTTGCAATCTATGCAGAACGTACTACTACTAGTATACAAGTGTCCATACGCATAGGGAATGTATTGTGTTACAAATACACGCCATACACAGATCGCCTAATTCACCACAAGTGGAATTTAGCAAAAGGTCAGCTGATAATGTTTTCATTAATATATGTACATGATCTTTTCGAACATAACACTTCTTCCTGGAGTTAAGGATACCCATGAAACTCACATAGCTTTGATTACATTTCACCTTTTACTTTGAGTCTGACCCCTGTTTAAAGGCTAACAAAGGATGACGATTGGGTGAAATCATCCGAACGGAATCTCAGCAATTTTGTGACGATGAAAGTTGTGCTTTTGACGTAAGTAGCACGATGTTGAACGGTAATCAGGGTAATCAGGGCACGTGTATAAAGGTGTGTCGCCCCCCGCGAGTGGTACGGTCCGTGGGAAAACCGTCAGAATGGCCCGGAGATATCCGCGCTCTTCCGTCCAGGTATTCTGTTCTCACGCTACTGACAGTCACCTGCACATGGCGCACTCTCACGAGCAGGCCGCTCCACAAGCAGGGAACTCTCCAAGCAGAGGTCCGGCTCCGGCTGGTTTGACGTGTATGTGTGTGTGTGTGTGTTTCGCGTTTTATGGGGTTGTCTACTTTGTGCTGTTTTCCTTACATATCGCGGTAGAAAAACACGTCAAAACAGCCGGGAACTCTCGAAGTAGAGGTTTGGCTGTTTTTGACGTCTTTTTTTGCGTTTTTATCGGGCTTTCCATGTGCTGTTTTCTTTACAACCGCACACCTCTGGAGCAAAGAGTCTGTCAGTTCTGTAACCTGAACAAGATCGAAGATGAATCTCACTTTCTATTAGATTGTAGTTTATATAGTAAAGATAGAAGTATTCTTTTTAGTCATATTATAGGAAAGTTCCCTCGCTTTGAATATATGTCTAGTGTTGAAAAATTCATTTTTCTTATGAGCTTTGATCAAACGACATTATACAAACACATCTCAAGCTACATATTTAACATAACTAAGAAACGAGAAGAAGCCGAACAAATGTATTAGAATAGTTTTAGAATTTATGTTTTAGATTAGTCTTAGAAACCATGTTTACTGCATTACTACCCTTTGTATCTATATGCCTGTACTTAGCCCGATAGGGCATGAATGTGCAATAAAGGCTATTACATTACATTACATTACATTATATATTGCGGTAGAAAAACACGTCAAACCTCTGCTTGGAGAGTACCGCCGGAACACTACTCTCCAAGCAGACGTTTGGCTCCGTCCAGGTATTCTGTTCTCACGCTACTGACAGTCACCACTCTCAGGCCAAAACAGGCTAGAGCCTAACTTCTCTTGCGCAAGTTGCAGAGTAATCTCCAAGCAGATCTTGCTGTGGTATAAGATAGTATCATAAGCTTGGGAAGGAGTTTAGCCGGCTGTGGTCAATGAAACTCCTCTCCTGGCTAAACTCCTTACCAAGATTATGATACTATCTTATGCCACAGCAAGATCTGCTTGGAGATTACTTGGAAAGTACAGTGGAGGACTCCTACGAGCCGACCGGGAATTCTGCCACACCCGCACCACCAGTTCTGACCAGCTGTATCTGTGTTTCAGGGTCTGTTCTACATACAAGCTGTGTATCAGGTAGTTGGGAGTACTGTAGATGCATTTAATTAATTTCGCGGGACCGGGAAAATGGAGTGTTCGCGGTGGTTCTTAAAGTTCGCGTAGCGCCATATATATATACTAGAAAGGCCGACATTTGCTTAAGAGCAAATACAGCATATTTCAGCCATACCCCTTCCCACGCAACATTGGACTGTTCCAAATCACCCCTGCGCAAAAATGGAACATCCTCTTAACAGTACATTATCCCCCAAAGTGGACTGGTATTGTGAATTGACTCCAGGTAAAAACAGAGCTTGCTTCTATTTTTCAGAAAATGACAATAATCACACCTTCCATTCAGAAAATTTTCATCATGACTGAAAATTGTTGAATGACTTCATGTAATGTCATTAACAATTTTCAGTACGATAACTAGGTGTAAGTTTAAAAAAGTATAAGCTCCTTGTGATGTGGGTACATTTATTATTGCAATGAACTTTTTTTATTCAAGTAGGGCATACGATTTAATAATTATCAAGCAGGTGCAGGTACTGTAGGAGCGTTTGTTTTCTTCAAGCTGTAAAACTGTTAAACTGTTTTACTTTGTATGCAATCAACCATCGAGCCTATTCTTATTTTAGTTTAACAACTTCCTGCCAGACCCGGAAGATACGATTGAACCTTGTTCGAGGATTTATTTTCGTCTGTCTGGTCAGTCTGTTCATACCCTGGCGCTGAGAGTGTTTTATTGGGCTGAAACTCTGGCAGTTTAAAGTTACTTACAATTTAAATGTTCAAAGTTTATGCCAAACAACAACAGCACTAGGAAATGTGGCCACTATAGACAGGTGGTCACTATAGAGAAAATGCTGATCTATTGACTAGGAGCCATACGTTACACATGATTTCAGTACACTGATCATTAATCATATAAACATTGCACAGGTAAGCCAATTGTTTAGATGTACAATTAAGTTCAAATAATTCTGAAGAGAAATATTGATGAGAAAATAATCATTCTCGCCACTGTCTAACTTATAATTACGTATCAAAACTAAACGCAGATTTTCTAACTAACGCACCTTTCGCCGACTTCATCATAGGACCGCCGGCTATCAATCAAACACGGCTGTTGATTAGACTTAGAGTTTCAAACAGTCATGTGCTGTGTGCCAGTTGACAGCGAACTTCATGCTACGTGATGTTTTACATTGCTTGGACCTTCTTTCCTACAGCGGTGCTTCTACAAAATATTTAGACTGTAACACTGAGTTTTATAGAATAGAATTTGACGCAGAACAGCGTTTTTTGCTGGGTATTTTTTTTGAAACATGTCCGTGGGAATATCAGCGAGGCGGCGACGTAGGGATATCAGACCGTCAACAAAAGTCGCACGGCGGCTAACGGCGCAGCGAAGATACTAGCGCTATAAATAAGCGCTTCAACTAAGGATGGCAACCCGTACAATATTTTTGTATACTGTTGAGCTAAGTAAAGTTTGTTGTTTATGAGGTTTTAGTTGTCTTTGAAGCTTTGACCCGAAATATTTTAAAGTCAAACTGCTGAAGAGAAGTAAGTGACTGCTACGATTATCGTAGATATGGCCCTAAAAAAACTGATAAAAGAAGCCTTCTCAATAGCCTAAAATGCAAGAGCTTCCGGGGGGGCTTCGCCCACCTGGGTCCCCCCCACAGTGGCCCTGCCCCTGGACCCCGCCAGGGACATTCGGCGGCCCCCGGACCCCTGTCCGACGCTTTGAAAAAATCCTGGCGAGAAGTCTGTACGGCCTGAGTCTTCAAGTTAACGTATTGTGTGGTCCCGCTTATGAATATTAATTAGCCTTCGCTTTCCTCTTCGCTGATTGGCTGAACCATTAATTGAATTAACTCTTCCTGCCGGCTAGACGCAGGTGCAGATGTCGGCTCTGTGGGGTGAACGTCCGAAAGGTCACGGCATGGAGAACGAAAGAAAACCAATTTCCCCTAAAAAAAGTGCTGTAATTAAGCCTTTTACAGTACTTTATGCCAAAAATTTTACTTGGATCATTTTACCAACTATATTATGCCTATCTATACCAAATGTTACTCATACCAGGGTACAGGGGTGCAAAATATACCGTTATAAGACCGTCAACAACAGTCGCACGGAGCTAACAGCGCAGCGAAAATACCATCGCTAGCGTTTCAACTTCGGATAACAAGTTATAAGTACTGTTGAACTCAGTAACGTTAAAGTTTGTTTTTAGTTGCCTTTGACGGTTTGACCTGAAACAGTGTTACGCTAAACTCCTGAAGAGAAGTTAAGTGACTGCTACGATTATCATAGATATGCCCCTAAGAACTGATACAATATAAAGCCTTCTGAATAGTCTAAAATGCGAGAGCCTTAGGCGGGCTTTGCTCCCCCTGGCGGGAACACTGCTATATACGGGATCATGAGGCCCCGCTTATGAATATTAATTAGCCTTTGGCCTCCTCTTCGCTGATTGGCTAGGTCTTTGATTCAATTAACTCTCCGGCGACGCGCACAGGTGTGGCTCTGTGCGGGGTCACGGAAGGTCACGTCAGGAGGCCAAAAGAAAACAAATTTCCCCTCAGAAAAGTGCCAAAATTAATCATTTTAAAGTTGTTTATGTCAAAAATTTTACTTGAATCTTGTTACCAAGTATCTAATGCCTATCTATACCAAATTTCAGGTCATTTAATTGTAATACCAGGGTACAGGAGCCAAAAGTGTCCTTTTTTGGTCAAAAATTGGCCAAAAATCGCAAAAATAAGCATTTTGTTGCACTGTACACCAAAAGTGTTATTGAATTTATATGAAGGGATTATCAAGGCACATCTGTGTCAAATTTCAGCTCATTCGGTTGCAATACCAAGGTACAGGAGCCAAAAGTGTCCTTTTTTGGTCAAAAATTGGTCAAAAAATCGCAAAAATAAGCATTTTGTTGTACTGTACACCAAAAGTGTTCTTAAATTTATATGGGGGCATTATCAAGGCACATCTCTGTCAAATTTCAGCTCATTTGGTTCTAATACCAGGGTACAGGGGCCAAAAGTGTCCTTTTTTGGTCAAAAATTGGTCAAAAAATCGCAAAAATAAGCATTTTGTTGTACTGTACACCAAAACTGATATTGAATCTATATGGGGGACTTATCAAGGCACATCTGTGCCAAATTTCAGCTCATTCGGTTATTATACCAGGGTACAGGGGGCCCAAATATACAGTTTTGGTCTTAAGATGACCAAAAAACCTTAATAAAATCATTTAAGAGACAGATATGGAAAAAATGAAAAAAACGCCCGAGGGTATTGGCCTACTCTACCCTTGTGCCAAATTTCAAGTCATTCGGTTGAGGAACAACGGAGATACCGTGTTCTGAAGATTTGACAGGAGAAAGAAAGAAGAAACATTACGAATACAATATATTTCACCATACCTATGGTATGGCTGAAATATAATAATACTGCAGTCTCTTACTATAATGGAAAAATGTTATCGGTGGTTTTAAAACTGCGAACATGAAACCACCGTTAACATTTCTTCATTTACAGTAATACCCGAGCGTGTGATTATGTGTTCAACAGATGAACACCATTTACTGGGTAAGGCAGAGACTTGTGTCCACATTACGACAGAGACAGGTAATGGGGTTTTCATGTAGATAACCATCAGGACCATCACTTTTGTGGGAAAGTCTCCTCGAAGTGATAAAGCTTAAAAGTTGGTCGTCCCTATTTGGCCAAATTCTTCTCTTTCGTTCATCCAGCTGACACGTCTGCTTGGAGACTATGCCGTTAGCCTGAAGTCAGTTTTGGAAGCGAGAATAACAAAATCGACCGGTTCTCAGGCTAGAAAGCTTTTCAGGGGCTCAAACGTCAAGACTTTCCCTTTTTACATCTGCTTGGAGATTATTGACATCAGGTCCAGTTTCTCTGCTGGTGATGGGCAAGGGACTGTCACGGGGGAAGCTGAAAACGTTACCATCTTTCTGTTTACTAATTCCGATTCAGTCACTTGTGCTTAATCCCGACAAAAATGTGCACTTTAATAGCGCACCTTTTTTGTCGAGATTTAAGCGCCAATTTCTTCATGCAAGAGTTGATATCATTACCCTTTTCTCATACATGCATGAGGCGAGGACGAAAACAATGTAACATGTCAGATAGGTCAGGAAAATCTACACACAGAAACTCAAGTTTACACAACTAAACTGCCGTATGCACCGGCAGGCCCGTTTAATTATATGTAAACAATGTTTGGGATTGTTCTGCTCTTTTGACGTAAATCGGTTTGGATCGGTGATTACCCGGATGAGCGCGCGCAGTCTGGAGCTGTGTCCAACATTAGGGCCAGGCAAGGCCGGATTAGCCTCCACTACTCTCTACCAGACTGTCAGGGTCGCTGGAAAAACCGTAGAAATGGAACACTATAGGAGTAAGCCGGACAGAGAAGTATAGCCTTCCTACTCTCTACCAGACTCCAGCCTGGCCGAATAGTAAACAGGGGACTTTGGCCAGGTTAGGAATAAAAGCGTAATTGGTCTAGAAGTGAACTGTCCGGCCGGCGGTGAGGAAATATAACTCCTCTGGCCGGCCGACTCCCCTAGCGTACTATTGTTTCTATTTGTCCAGTTTCTACTGTTAGACCACCGGTCCGCGGAGCCTGGCAGAGGCTAGGGCCATCTGAGGATCTAACTCCTCTGACGTGTTTTCTGTATTATTTGGCCAATTTCTACTATTTTTGCAGCGACCTGTGAGGCCTGGTAGAGGCTAGTCTGGAGCTGTGTCCAACATTAGGGACATTAGGGCCAGACACTGACAGACTAGCCTCCACCGGGCCATCCTAATTGGATACGGGGATCGTAGAATTCGGCAAAAAAAAACGGCCAGGGAAGTCAGTCAGTCCTCGCTTAGGTCACATGATTTTCTCCGGAGGGGAAACATGAACCTATAAAAAGCGTGGACTGACTCCCTGCCCCCGACCAATTTCCCGATTTTTTTGTCCAAATTGTATTATTCCCATACCCCCATACCCTGGTGGAGGCAACCAGTACATCCCAAAAGTGCCGCTTGAAAGAGCTTGTCAGAAACCGAGTCGCAGAAAAAAGCGCGGGTAGATGTAACACCTCTTTGAAGATCGGTATGACGATCTGCTGTTACATGGCCCATGTATCATGGATTTGTGCCGGTGTCCTGTTATCCTCCGGTGGCCCTAACCTAACCCCTCAGCCGGACCCAAGGCCCACCGCTGCCCCTGTCACAATCCATTTGTTCCACTTGTTCCATCGGTATGTGGCAGAGCGGCAAAAGGGCCTGCCCTCTAGCTTTGTACGCTCTTTCACAACGCTTGCGGCAGACAAAACGACCATAAAGCTGGTATTTCAAAGAGGAACCTTAAAAACAACCCCAGACTTCTAGCTGATTCTCTTAACTTGACTTAAGCTCAATTGGCAAGTAAAACTACATCTTTCTTCCTGCTCTTGTTTCTGACTTCTGAATTTTCAGATCACAAACTGACAACGCTTGTGACAGATAAAACGACCATAAAGCTGGTATTTCAAAGAGCAACCTTAAAAACAAATCCAGATTTCTGATTCTCAATTGACAAGTAACACTATATCTTTCTTCCTGCCTTTGTTTCCGACTTCCGAATTTTCATATCACAGTGGGGTCGCCTCTTTCCGCTGAAGCAGGTTTAAGAAGTGACAACAGAGCACGCTTGTGATGTATGATACCTGTCCTTATACCGACTCTGCGCCTTGTTTAGTTCAGACAGAAGCTGAATCGTGGTATATTGTTTCCATCCATGCGAAAAATATTGCGACAAATCCTGTCGGATCACCCGTGGGCACGTTTTACAGAGAGGCGATCACCATAGAATCGGTCCGAACTTGTCACACGGACCGGAGAAAGGACGAAGTATTCCTCTTTAATTGGTTAGACAAATTCTCGGGAAATCCCTTTCTGGCCTTTAATGGACTTTCCCAGACCGATGGAGATAATCCATTTTTCGGGGTTAATTGCCGAAAAGGGGGTAAAATGGACCGCCGGGCCTCGTTTAAATCGCGTTTCACGGCGTGGCGACCGCTAAGCAGGGGATTTCTGGCACGTCTCAGGACAAGTCTTGGGGGAGAAAACGGCGTTTTTTTCTGTGCAGACAAAACCCCACTTAAGTATAAGATAAACTTGATACACCTTTTCTTGAAGAACAACTTAGTTGGCGCTGTTTTCTTGCTTGTCGTGGCGTCGTTTGGAGCTTTCACACAAGCTGAGCCCAAGGCGGCTGACTGTACATACATGTCTGCTCTCTGAGCTTAGGTCACATTTCCAAAAAGGGGCCCGGTCGGGCAGCGTTCGGGAACGAAAAGAATGATATGAAAGACATCAGAATACACAAAATGTCAACATAAGATTCGTGGGCATGATTTGTGTACATTTCAAGGTACACATTTTAATTTTTCGTTTCTTAAAACATCCCGGCCGGGCCCCGGTTTGGAAATGTGACCTATCAAAGCCTAAGATGAGGATAATTACATGCTCAGTAATGCGTCCTGGTGGGCCCGGGACATCGGCAAGGACCTCGCGCTACTTTTATCTTCCCCGCTGGTGAGAAAATTTACTGAGCAGCGACTCGGTCTTCGTGGTGGTGGTGGATCTCACCTAATCTCCAAGAAGATCTTGCGGTAGTTTAAGACAGTAACTGTTACACCGGCAGAGGAGTTTTATTCTACCGCGAAGGGGGTTAAAAAAGGGTCTCCTTGATCTCACGTACACTGGAGTTATCTACGACTACGCGCGGTCGACAAACGTCGTACGACCAGACGTCATCGTACGATGATTTTAAGGGTTCGCAAACGAAATAGTCGTGCATAAGTCGTGCAGTTATCTTGTTATAGAAAAGGCTGTCTTTTAACTTAATATAGATCCAATTGGCGGTTGGTTCTGTCACAACCTGCTTGGAAATTATACATCAAAATCGTAGATCACATACGATCATACGATCGTAAACTGAAAGCGCACTTGGAATGAATGTCACTTGCAAAACGCGCTGCCTTAAAAGTTAGATCGTTACTGGTCAGTGGTTAGATCCTTACCAGCCTGCTTGAAAATTCTATGTCTTCAAAATTGCATACAACGACCTAAGGACGAATGTGACTGGGTGCTGTTAGAACGACATACAGGGCGCATTATTCCAAAGTACATCTTTCTAGCTCACATTTTTGACGGCTGCAAACCACAGTGTGCTTGAAACGCACTTTTTGATAGCGTGTGGCCGCTTTGACAGGAATGCCCGGCTGATCTTATTTTCCCGCCAAAAATGCAGTCCACGTGGAAATAGGACGACAGCCCATGGTAGAATCATGGTAAAATGGAATGCATTCTTCTCCACACAGAATGGTGTCTACTGTCTATTCAAAAATCAAAGCTTTGTACATATTGCAGAAAAGACTAGGCAAGTCTCAATTTTACTTCTTCGTATACGCGTCTTAAAAGTTAAACATCCTTGCGGTTTTATTTCTTCATCTCCATAAGGAATAGAAGTCTGATATGTCTGTGTCTAAGCAAGGCCAGACCATTGAGGACTACAATACTAGTAGTTACCACATATATCTTGTAGCCTCCCCAGTGGGGTGGGTAGGGTGGAGTGCCGGGGTACGGAGCAAAAATATGGTAGGTAGCTAGATTGTTGACTAGGAGAGTTAGTTGGCGGGAAGCTTCGAAGGCACATTTCACCTTCCCAGGATAATGAAATCCTAAGACATGATATCATACATGCAGTGTCCAAACTCTCCCGACAAATACTCCTTCTACATTTAGCGTAGTTTGTTTGGAAAGACTAGTAGTCATCTTGTCCTTTTGAACATCCACCGTGTTTCTGGGGTCAATGACCCCAACCACCGCCGTTCCCACGGTCCACATATAGATGCAGCCTTTCCAGATCTCAGATCATTTCAGACCACACTTCATATGTCAGCATGTGCCAAACCTGGTCTGCTCAGTGTAACCTCTAGGCCCAGGGCTCTTGGTCTTTCAGACAAAATATAACACTGCTATGGGAAGATATTCATTCAGATATGGCGGGATCATATAGCCGATAACAGCAGTGTCTACTCTCCAAGCAGAGGAGTTATTCACAAAACTGCTGTGATTACTTTTACGGCTGTCTCTCTTCACCTCTCCCACAAAACGCACCAGGGCGGGGCAATCCTTTCAAAATCGGTGTTATACCCCCCTCACATTAGGCGAAAATCATGGCGATCGGACGACGAGTCTGCGAGCTCTAAATTACGAGGAGGCATGAACCTGACGGGAAGGGGGGCGGGCGGGGGAACTCTGCCATTTCTTCGTCGGCAGCAGGGTCATGCCTCACGTAATTTAGAGCTCGCAGACTCGTCGTCCGATCGATTTTCGCCTAATGTGAGGGGGGTATAAGGAGAGGCAGGCGTAAGAAATCCCGGCCACTACTTTCCCCAGGCCAAAACCTCTGCTTGGCACAATAATAGGAAGATGACCCTAGACTGACGTCTGGAAGATGCATCACCTCTGCCACCTGCGGACTTCAATAGCGGCATGTGTCCGGTGACCTGCCTGGGTCATAGGTCACGCTATCGGCAGGTGGTCGCTATTCTGGGCTCACATTTCTATAAATTAGAACCACGGAAAAGGACGATATGTCGGAAATAAGGGGTCATAGGGGTCAGCTGACAGGTCAAGTCTGGGCTTGGGGGGGAAAGGGAACGTTTAGGTTTTACATGGACAATTGGTGGGTATATATCCTACACTATTGTGATGGTGTAGCCAACACTATGAATACTATAGCTATTGTAAATTGTACATTCTAAAGGAGGTTAACCCGTTTGTCTCATCTCAGAGACGGAGGAAGCAAAAAGTCTGAAAAGAAAGCAGTAGCAAATGACACCCCAACGACACGGCACAAATATGCAGTATTTGCAGAGACACTTGCAGGAAGCGCAGGGGACTTCTGCGGCCACCCCTCATAGAATTACAGCCCTCCGCGGCTAGCTAATCTCCAAGCAGATCCTACAACGGCATATTAAAGATAGTACCAATCTGGCTAAGGAGTGTAGTCAGCCAAAATGTGTCCATTTGCCTTGTAGCAAAACACACTCCTAAGCCGGCTTCACTCCTCTGACAGCTTTTGATGTTTTTAGGCTACCGTAGGATCTGCTTGGAGATTAGCCACTCCTCTTCGGAGGAACTGCTAGGGAAGAGGATCGCTTGACGACTGCGTCTATCATGTTTAAAAAAAAACGTTGCAGAAGATTGCAGATGAACACATTGTCAAATAACTAATAATCATTTCAAGTTCACACGATAATAGAGAAAGCAAGGTGGAAGCGAGCGACGGTACCCATGATACGCAACATCAATAGATAGAATAAGATCTGAATATATAGGTTGATAGTATCCTTTAATACTTCACTTCGAGTTTCAACAATATTGATGCTTTCTTTATACATTTATCATCCTAGATAGACTCTACTACCATCATTCTCCAGGCTTTCACAATGTTACTATGCTACCCAACGCAAAAGCGATCATCTTTTGACCGGGGTCACTGGAGGTCACTGGGGTCAAAATAGACCAACGGTCGATGTCCTGACCTATGACCAGGGATCAGACATGAAAATTTTTCCGTTTTAGCCGTTCACCTGCTAGTTAGCTCTCATTGCACTGAAGAGAAACTATTGAAACACAAGTGTTAGTCAGTATTTTACATGCAGACACAAATGGATAGACGACGACACTTTTGCTGTACCGTATTCCGAGTGTGTATGAATGGACATAGTTTTCTAAACCTACTATCAGAGCAGAGATTAGGCTGCGGCCTGTTTTGACGCATGTTTAGGTACTTTAAAACAAGCTTTCCAGTTTGTCATGTTTTCTTTTTGCCAGACAGCCAAACTAACAAGTGGAAACCCGATAAAACGCAACAATTCGTCCAAACAAGTCGGATCCTAACCTCTGCGCGCTCCGCCGTCGCTCCGACAAAAGTCTAAAGTCTGAATTGCGAAAGTGCGCGCTACCGTGATGTAATATAGTTTTTGATAAATATTGTAGTCTAGCAATACATTACTTCTTTATAAACCGAAACTTTATAACTTTACAAAGTATTTTTTATAATAATGGCTATAAATTGCCAATTATGATTTTTACGGTGTGCGCGTGTGTTTGACTAAAAATATCAGAATCACACGTCTCACCTGTCTCACCTTTATGACCTGTATCAAGCCCGGTTAGCTCAGTCGGTAGAGCATGGGACTCTTAATCCCAGGGTCGTGGGTTCGAGCCCCACATCGGGCGATCACAATTTTTTTCTTCTGACCGCTCATGCTTCTTTCTCCAGGTATACCCCAATAACTCAAGTTACGATAGCCGACCCGCTCAAAGAGGTTATACAAATGTACATGAATCTCTATAACATCCTTGGCCCAAAATGTACCACAATGACAAGAATCTAACCACTGTCCCTTCTTCACAAAGTCTTGATAATAACTTGTATGCATTACTCATCATTGTAGACGTAGCAAGCAACATTATCATGTCATTGTAATTGTACGTCTGCTTTAACATGATAGTTTGTACTTCAATATTTAGCTTCAAGTGAGAGCATAACTGAAGTCTTTCATTGAAGCTTGGACTTTCGGACGGAACGAGACAGACTGTCACAGAACAGTCCAGACCCCATTGTTCAGTTTTGATGGGTGATGTTTTTTGTTTGTGACTGTCCATACCAACCCTCAGTGACATTTTATACTTGTCACTATTCTAGTACACGTCGGACTCCTTTTGATGGGGGTATGGTTTTGTGTGTGTCTATATCCACCCTCAGACATTTCGGACAGTTCCATTAGACCGACCAGACCCCGTGGTTAAGTTTTGATGGGGTATATTTTGTTTGTCCTGTCCTTGGTCCTGTCTGTATCAACCCTCAGACAGTGAGTAGACAGACCAGACCCCGTGGTTACGTTTTGATGGGGTATAAAAGCATAACATGTTGTGCTGCCCCTACGGCTGATCAGCTATGGGATGATGATGATGGGGTATGTTTTCGTTTGTCCTGTCCTTCGGGTCCTTGGTCCTGGTGAACCGTCTGTGGCTGTCCAGACCGCACCTGTGGTTCTCACCGTGCCCCCACCGGCGAGACCTGCTCCGAACACGGACCGACGGCGGCCGACGCCAACCGCGTATTTGGGGAAAAATATCATATTTGGGTAAACCCCAATAAGGCCCTCCGTCTGCCATTCCATATGGTCCCGCTTGTGGAATTCCAGTTGGTACGAAACTTGTCTGTTTGTGCAAAACAAAAGTCTTAATAATATTTACTATCTCAGGGGACAGAACTTTTGATTCGTTGTTTTCGGCAGTGCGATTTTTCAGAGACATTTAATATTATATGGGACCATCTTTACAATTTGTACAATGGCGCAAAAATGCCCGTCATCCAGCTAGTACGAAAGTTGTCTGCTGGCGCAATGCGTGAAGTACGTCTCTAGGTCGCAAACTGTACTAGAATTTTATGACCGGTTGACTACTTTGATATGCAGTACTGTTCAGTGTATTTGGCCTATTTCTATTACTAGTATTTTGCCAGCAATCTGCGGAGTCTGGTAGACAGACAGTAGTTTTATCGCTGCTGATGTCCGTTAGTGCGAAACCTATCTCTTTCAGTATTTGCGCTGCAGACGTTACGTTACGTTACTGTAATGTTACGTTGAGTCTGGATGGATATATTATACATGCGCTACTATTAAAAGGCTTTCGTCAGTCACTACTGATCATGTGCTTGGTGACTCCCAAATTCAGTACACAGTACACCACACAGTATTCGAGAATGACAGTGATGCTTGGTTTGAAGCCACATAATGACATAACAAAATGCCCGGTGCTTTTAACGGTTTGATAGTGTTCACTTGACGGCGAAGACGATTGCCGAGTAGGTATCTTGATTCAATGAAACAAAAACATATGGGATATGGCGAATGACAAATAAATGATGATCGTTCATGCTGACAATTGAATAGATATCATCTGGCCATTTATCACATCTAAGTACATAACAGGTCATCGGACCTTACGTGGTGGTGCGTCATACCAAATAATAGTCTTTTATTTTATTTTATGGATGGACTGTAGTTTGGCAATTTTCAACATTGGCCAAGGAAACTCTCTCTCTCTCCTAGCATTATAAAACCATAGCCAATGGCGATGTTGTGAAATAAAAATCGTGAACCAGTGTACTCAGTTGACTTGCAATTGGTCTTGTACAGACTACTCTCTACAAGACGCTGACTATTATAGGGAGAACAATTTGCCAGGGGAGTTTTGCTACCAGAGGAGTTGGTTGGCCGCGTAACTTGAAGCGTGGACCGACTCCTTTGGTCAATTTCCCGTTTTTTTTTCCGAATTCTACGATCCCCGCAACTCGTTGGAAGGTCTGGTGGAGGCTAAGTACAGACTACAGACCGTTATAACCGTTATAACGTGTGACAAGTGCTTTGTTGCCCATCTGTCCACACAGAAGTGTATGAAAGACTGGTACCATCTGTCCAGGGCTGTTCAACAATAATGTGCACTCCTATAGAACAATAGGAACGTGAGGAAAGTCACTTTCCTTGCAACCGTTTTCCATTTGCTGTATGAATGGAATTTCCTATTATTGCCGGTCCTCTTCTTCCTGGAGAGTACTTCTGGCACACCTCTTTGAAATGCAAAATACTGGCAACACTAATTGCTAATGTTATAGGAACTCATAAAACACAGACACTTATATATTGAACAAATTAATCTTTAATAGCAAATTAAAAATTGCAGCTTCTTTCACCTCTCTGTGTTTGACAATTTTCACCAGATAAAATGTCAAGCAATCAACATCTTGTGTTCATTGTAAATCCATTGATACATCTTTAATCTAAAACTTGACATGAACCAAATTGTACAGTTTTCTACAGATTGTTCTTGGCCAATAATTGGGAGTATATTGAATTTTTCATACAACTTACAGGGTTAGTCTGAAGTCTAGCCTTGTAAGCTTTGGTCCATTCCAAAAGGTCCTTTTTCTTCTGCATGATAATTTGTTTTCAATTGTTGTAGGTATGCAAAAGACATAGATTAAAAATCAAATCACTAGAGAGTAAAGTCAGGAAGATTCAACATATTGCGACAGAGATGTAGCCCTGAGTTTGCACCTTTGCACTTATTCTCCACTCATCATAAAAAAATAGAAGTATCATGCAGTATTAAACAGTATCAACGGAAACGCCTCCTACTAACTAGCTTTGTATACAAACCTATCATAGGTGCTGCTGCTGAGTCTCTTTGTTCCTGTAAGAATCTGCAACTACTGTAGGCTTGGATACATGGTTAGGAAGTAAAGTTTTAGTGTCTATCTATTCTAGGATTGTCTTGTGTTTATGTCAAAATAAAGCAGTATTGGACGTAACACGCTTCATGTTTGTTCTTAATTTTCTTGAGCAATTTGCTATTTACTTGACATTTTGTTCTCTATGCTTATGTCAACTGCCCTGCTACTGAGGTTGTTGACAACAGATTTTGATCAATTGATCATTTTTTTGTCTATTGACCAGTCCCTGTGCAGCATCGTAGCCGGGTTGCCATCCTCTGTAGAAACAGGCTAACACAATCTTTCTGCTTGAACATAGCAAGCGAAAACATTGAACCAGCAGGTACTACAGGGGACTGAACCCAAGCTAGCAGCTGGGCTCTATTCTCCAAGCAGAGGTTTGGTTGTGGAGATATAGTAGTGGTCAGGCTTTTTTACCGGCACGCATCCCTGACCATTACTATATCTCCGCGACCCAACCTCTGCTTGGAGAATAGCCAGGCTCTCACAAGCTTGAATTTTTCCCATCATCTATTGATGGGAGGATCCAACAAAGAATTTTTTCTGTCATTGTGCCTGTCATTTTATTCAAATTTGGACATTTTATATCTCTACCCTCTGATTTATGTCAGGATGGTCTTCAAATCTGATTTTGTCAATTGATGAAATGAAGGTTGCTGGCTAGAGCCCTGCTGAGTAGTAAAGTCCCTACTCTGCCTTGCTGTACACAGTTCCAGCTGCCTTTCCCTCCTCGATGTCGCTCAAGACATCAGCGAACTGCGAGATCACCCGCTCGAAATGTCGCCCTTCCCAGAACACCTTCCCGCAGGTCTCGCAGCAGAAGAATTCCGACACCTTCGTCAGAATTCCCGGCGGAACCGCGTCGATCTGAAGCGGAACGCCCGCCCCAATGGTGACAGATTCCATGTTGATCCTCCCGTCCGAGTAGAAGCAGGTTGGATTGTACGACAAAGCGCTTTCCTCGACCCCACCATCATCAGATTGTTTATCTAACGATGTGAAAAATTTTTCCTCTGCTCCAGCCAAGTTTAACGATCCCCGAATCTGACCCACTATTCTCCTAGACGTGGGGTCCGCTCTCGTGCCTGCGAGACCCTGATAGCCGGCCCCTTGTGCTGCAAAGGGCGGGAAAGATGAGCCATTATCTTGTCCGCCCTTGTTCCTGCTCACCGGGGCCTTCACGTCAGGACCGTCGGGATTAGCCCCTCCCTCCACAGGAATGTCGCTCTCCCCGAGAATGCTCCCATCATGCCTGTCATTCAGATGCGCGGTGGTGGAATTTGCATCTGAAGAGCGGGGCCCACATTCCGCCCCCTCTCCCCCGGAGATCTCCCTCTCCCACAGCAGCAGCTCCTGTTTGCGGTCCAGCGCACGCCGCATTTCTCCTGCCGGAATGCGGAGGTACCTGTTCCCATTGCACACCTGGTGGGACAGAACAGATACGAAGAGTTAGCAAATTTTTTTGGATTCAGTGTATCGATATTTAAAAAGTAAAATCAGTACTCCAGTCTGCAGCCATAGGGGAGAGATATACATGCAATGTATGCAATCAAGGATAAACAATCAAGGATAAAAGCTCCTTGATGCAATATAACATCTTTATTTTGGCAGTGTACATATCTGAAACAGAGAGAAGTGTTCCCTGTAACAAAGCACATTGTACAAACTTATTGAGCTGACTAAGACAACTGACATTCAAGTGCAAACAGATTCTGAAGTTTGGATGATACTGTCTCAAAAAGAAGGAACAAAAAATCCTCATTGGTAATTCAGGAATACCAGTTTTGCATTTCAGGTACCCGGTAATTTTAATCCAGATGTCAATTCTACAGGTGGCATAAAATATCAACTCATCAATTTTAGAATGTTAGAATGACAAATGGTTCTGCCTGAGGCATCAATTACACATGAATAAAAGCACACAGCAGTTCTTGTTTGTACTAATTTTTTTCCAAACACATTTTCTGTTCCTCTGCTGTGTTGATGCTATGAGAGGTGACGGGGATTGTGTATGTTACACGTGCCTCTGGCATACCTGCGCATACCTCTGGTACACACAGTAGGGGGCAAGACCAGGACCCGCCCCTCCGTCCCAGGACAGAAATTTTACTTGTTGGGAGTAGCCTTCTTGTTGGGAGAAAGTAGGCTCGACGAGTCGACCAATGCAACAGTGTTGCGGGAGGGTCTAAGGTCTAAGGTAAAGGGAGTAGCCTCCATAGCAGGCTGTCTCGGGCCTTTATTTGGTTCATAATACACTTTTGCTGGCCATTTCCTTTTGTACTGGGTTGCTGATTGCCAGCCTTTGCTGATTTAAAAAAAAATCATTGGCCAGCAAAAGTGTATTATGAGCCAAAAAAGGTCTCAGAGAGCCTGCTATGGAGGTAGTTGGAAGTGGAATGTACAAATTTTTTCACCTTGTCCGTTCAAAATTCTAAACTTCATGACATAAAACCGATATTTTTTTAAAGCTAATAATAACAGATCTAATGACAAATCTCAACAATATGGGCACCCAAACAATGACTGGGATGGAAAATTATAGTCTCTACCAGACTAACTATGCTGGCCATTATAGGGAGAATAATTTGCTATCAGAGGGAGTTTTGCTACCAAAAGGGTTGGAGGGGAGACCTAAACCTAAGCGTGGACTGACTCATCCGGCCAATTCCCGATATTTTTTGCCGAATTCTGCGATCCCCGTGTCACGAGGTGACAGCGTGTTAAGTCACTGTTAACCCCTGGTGTGGGGAATGTCACCGGACTAAGTGGGAGCAGATGTACAGGGGTTTGAGAAGGGACACGTATTAGGGTAAGGGGAGTCAACCGAGAGAAGCCGACAGAGAAAGACGTGTCTACCAGAGCTCCGAATAAAGTCTTCTATCCGCAAACATCATGCCTCTGTCCTGATTCTACTTGACTCACTCCCTGCCACCGTGACATCTGGTAGTACGGCTGGGGTGAGTCAAGTTCAACGGACGGGACAGGGGCAGACGAGAGCCGTTCAGAGACGTAGGAGAGAGTGCCGATCCGGAGTACCGAGCCCGCGGGGTTGACCAGCAAGTCCAGCAAGGGGCAGGCGACAGGCGAGCGTCGGTGGCCGAGGCGAGCGAGAGGGAGCAGCAGAGGAGGCGTCGTCCGAGAGATGCAGGCCGACTTCTACTCTGACAGAGAGCCGGCCCGGAGTGCCTGCGGCAGTAACGACCTGTGGTAGCGGCAAAGAGAGCGGCAGTGGCCGGGGCAAGGCTGGACAGCCACGCGGCGGGCGGGATGGTGACCGGAGAAAGAGCAGGCCCGGGCAGAGAGTCCATACAGAGAGAGACACAGGAGGAAGGTCGGTGGGCTCGCATAGTATCATTGGCGCACCGTGCACACCGGCCTAGTTCTGTTACTTACTTTGTTCAGCTTTGTTGTAGTAGTTTTAGATTTGTTAGAATGTAGGCAACCAACGTTAGATAATTTATGTCAGTGCTATCAGGAATACAGTATAGATTGGACGTGGCGGAAGTCAGTGGGGGGGAGTCACCAGATGGGTCAGTTTAGATGTAAGATAAACAGATAGAGATGGAATTGTTATAGATAGAACAATTGGTTTTACTCCCCGGGATAGTAATGTGTAGTTCGTATGATGTTTCCATAGCAGGTCAGGGGTGTCAGGCGTTTCATGTAATTGTCGGAAAGTCTGTATTTTTGTGTTCATTTGTTGAGGAGATGTTAATGTCGAGAGGTAGAGGCGAGCGAGAGCAGTGGTAGAGAAGAGTTGAGACGTAGGTGAGGTGTCGAGATTAGGAGACCGGTGTATGTGCGTCAGTGGTTGCTTTGCGTTGTCCTGTCCGACCCCAACCTCTACAGGCGAGACTCCACAGCACGACTCGGCAGACAACGACGCCCCGAGGGCCCGACGTCGTATAGGAGTCGTCGTCGTGGGAGCATCTAGCCGGGAGGCCTCTGTGGACAAGACAAGCCTCTTCCCGAAGGGCAGAGGAGTTCCTGTCGTTTCTCTGTGGTTCCGGGACACACCCGGAAGTGCGCAAGCCGGCCGCCGAGGAGGAAGTTGGCGCGGGACACCTGGCAACCATTTGATGAACTTTTGTTGTTGTAAATTGTTATGTTTTTGTTGTTGTTTTGTAAATGTCGGAATGTCGCTGACCTGCATTGTAGAAGAATTAGTAGTATTGTATAGAAGTATGTAAAAGAAAAGCGGTGATGATCTTCATGATAATATGTCCCGGTAATCAATAATTGATAACAGCTGTCAACAATGTGGAAATTGTTTTAAAAAATGAGGGGTGAGGTGTCACGAGGTGACAGCGTGTTAAGTCACTGTTAACCCCTGGTGTGGGGAATGTCACCGGACTAAGTGGGAGCAGATGTACAGGGGTTTGAGAAGGGACACGTATTAGGGTAAGGGGAGTCAACCGAGAGAAGCCGACAGAGAAAGACGTGTCTACCAGAGCTCCGAATAAAGTCTTCTATCCGCAAACATCATGCCTCTGTCCTGATTCTACTTGACTCACTCCCTGCCACCGTGACATCTGGTAGTAGGAGGCTAGGAAAATTAAGCAAGAGACAGCCCTGGGCAAGACTCTCCATGGTGGGAAGGTACCCCCCTAGAGAGGGACACATTACAACATGAATGCCCTATAATCATGACACTTGTACTAACAAAAAACCCAGGCCATTTTTGGAATACACTGAGACAATAGCCCACCATCAGTGTCCCCTGTGCTAATTGCAGGCTTGGATTAATGGCGACAATCCCGGGAATGACTGTTATTCCCGTGACCTGTTAACACATGCGTCCTCAGATGCAGGGATCTGATTATCTCCACGCCAGGGCAAGGCCAGAAAATTTCCTCTTTGTCAGCCTTTCTCTTCTCCATACAGAGCATACAGAGACTTGTCGTCAGCACTCGGGGAAACACGTTTGCAGGGGGTCTTCACTGTCGATGACCAGAAAGGAATTTCCTACCACAAATTACAGGAAAAAGACAGTTGGTGACAACCTCTCGATACCATTGCTCACATGTAGGACAATCCTGTGATGGGACAAGCCTGCAAAACTTTTCAACATATGCCTAGTTCCTCTTCTAGCTTATACCAGTACACTGTCCAAATACCAGTCTCAAAGTCCTTCTAGCTCTGCAGCAATAGTTTCTTTTCAGGGACAGGAAAGTCATGGAACTCTCTCTCTCTCCTTCTCTCTCTCTCTCTCTCTGACCAAGGACAGGTGTTTTCCTTAGTTTCTACCAGACTACCCTGGATATTGTAGGGAGAATAATTTGTCTGGGGAGTTTCGACCCCAAACGGTTTGGCTGTGGGAACGTTAAGATTAACCTTAGCATGGACTGACTTCCCTGGCCAGTTTGTCGATTTTTTCCCCAACTTCTACGATCCCTGCACCCCTGTAGGAAGGCCTGGTGGAGGCTATTAATTCACTTTTGCAATTGTCTTCTCCGTACCAAACTTTCACGATCTGAGAAAATTCAACTTGTTCTCGGAACTAAATGTTCACGGTGGCAACAGGTGGGCTTAAAAAAAGTCAGCAATCTACTAGTATTTGTTATCGGTAATGATAAGATCATGTTACAGTCATCTCCGTGAAAACCGTGAACATAAAAGTATGTTGAAAAAATCAGAAATCACACTATGTTTCCCTCCTGAACACAACCCTCAAGCCTTGAAAATCAACCTTCACCTTCATGCATATCTCCCACCGACTTTGTTCAATGAAGCAGTCTCTTGGCCTTGAACCAAGCAGTCCTGTTCACCAGCTCACAAAGAGTCTAAAACATGTCCTAATGTTCTTTAAACCCTGTTCATGAGCAATAACTCACACTGCTGTAGCAGGGATCAGCCTAACAACCCAAAGGGCATTACTTTTAAACGGTTTACACAGAAACGTCGCACTCGATTAAAAACAGTCGGCGACTTCTGACAATAGGAACCTTTCACACTCACGACGTGATATATACACAAAACTCGTTCTTCCTGACGGGTCTAACGACTTTGCCAAGGCACAGGTGTTGATACTTAAAGAATGTACAGGTGAGAAAGATATTTTTGGAGGAAATTCCCTAAGTTTGAACTCTGGTACTTTGCCTCAGAGAGTCAGTAATTTGTGTTATACAAAGATAATTGACGGATTAAGCAAGATCAACACATTAGTCGCGCCCCTCCCCTTGTTTGATCCCATATTTGAACCTGAATAGAGGGGATAGTGTTAATGGCTGCCATCATCACACCCCCTACACATAATTGGCCCACCCAGCCTTTTGCCCCCTCGGTGACGACTTCACATAAAAATCACTGGCCTGTTTTATCTCTTCTGACTCCTTGGTTTTATGGGAGGGTTTTCTATGGAAAACTGTGGACAGATGTGGAAATCTGAAGGACTCTCAACAAATATGGTCTTCTTTTACGACACTGAGGTCTATTATCACAGTATTAGCGGCCCTATTAGTTAAATGACCACTTTTATAGCTTTTACAGAGAATGGACCTACAAGTGGTCAAGCCAAGCAAGTTTACCTACAATGCTTGTTTTATGATCTGGTAAAAGAAAGACTTTTTTAAAAACCCATAAATATCAAGTAGACACCTCTGGTAGAAATACTTTGCAGTTTATAAGATGGGTAAATAATTAGAAATCTGTGTCAACTATATTGTATCATTCTTGCGGAGCAGTCTCTAGCCTAGTCTAGGACCTGTCACTCCATTCCAGGAGGCAAATTTGATTTGCTTGTTGGGAGGGACGAAAGTTTCACCCTGTCCGTCCAAGAAATTTGAACTTAATTACATGAAACTGACAAAAAAGTATTTTGCTCAGCTTAAAATGAGAGATTTAATAATGAAAATTAACAACATGGGCTCCCCAAACAATGAGTACTGGGTCGCTCGTGCTGCTGGCAGCAAAAAAAAAGAAATAGCCAGCAAACGTGCATTATGAGGAAAAAACGACAATGAAAAAAGGCCCAGAGAGACAGCTATTTTTTTTTGCAGAGGTAATGATGGGAACTTTAATAATAGGACAGAATCACAGACCATCACTACACCATAGCCTGTGTTAAAGTTTGACCAGAGAGAGGAGAGAGGTTACAGTACAGGGCATGGGGGTTATGTAGGGCAGGTATCCTGATGGCCCTGGTGCTGGGATAGTACATGTATGGATTAACCCTGCACATCAAAGGTGTGATATGTGACCCACAAGTAAAGACCTGGAGAATTTCTCATCCTGTATAACTGATGACGTGTCATGTGTGAATTAAATGGTCATGACACCAAAGGACTTAGGAAAAAAAGTATCTTTTTCTTTTGTTGCATTCTTTGTGAAAATGCCACACTTCACATGCAGAAGTTGCAGTATGCATCCTTTAGGATTAGCAATGTGAAGTACAGGACCTCCCAGGACAGTGATTATAATTGTCCTTTTATCAGGTAAAACATATGTTTTTGTGATGGAGAATTTCAGCATGTGAAGACCTCCTCAGTGCCCAGTGGTGGTAGCCTTACAGAACAGGGCTGGGCTTTTCTCACAGCTACTGTTTTACATTTCCGTATCAATCACAAAAAGATATAATGGTAGTTATCTCTTTATTAGGTAAAACATATGTTTTTTAATGATGGAGAAAGTCACTGGAAGAAGACCTCCTTAGTTCAATACCAGTGGTGGCAGTCACTATTAGCCTAACACTAGTAACAGGACATGACTGGAATTTTCTCACAGCTACAGCTTTATATTTCCGTATCAATCACTAAAAGATAGTCTGGTAATTATCCCTTAATCAGGTAAAACATATATATATTTTTTTTTTATGATGGAGAAAGTCAGTTTGTGAAGACCTCCTCAGTGACCAGGGGTGGTGGTCATAATTAGCCCATGAAGCTATTTGCCTAACAGGACAGGACTGGAACTTTCTCACAGCTACTGCTTAATTCTTCTACTTCCATATCAATCGCAAAAAAAATTATTGATCAATTACAATAGGATGCCCTGCCTGGAGCTTGTCCTTTCATCTGTTAAAACATATGTTTTTTTTTGCAATGAATTAAGTCAGTGGGAAGACTTCCTTGGTGACCAGAGGTGGTGGTCTTCATTAACCTTACAGAACAGGACAGAAATTTTCTCACAGCTCATGTTTTATGACTTCATATCAATTACAATAGGATGCCCTGGAGGGTTAAAACATATGTTTTTCTGTATGATGGAGAATTTCAGTGGGTGAGCACCTACTCAACAACCAGTGGTGGTAGATGTCATTATCCTTGTGGAAAAGACTGGAATTTTCTCACGGCTACAGTTTTATGTTCCCTCATCAATAAGAAAAAGATAGTAGTTGTCCTTTTATATGCTAAAACATATGTTTTGTTGTAATGGAATTCATTGTCTTCTGCCAACCTTTTGTGCAGTTATTATCAGGATATGGTAGCTGTCAGAAAATGACAGATGTCGGAGGAACACAATATCAAGAAATGATAAAGCATTGCCCTGGGAACTATACAGCTGTATAGTGTCAGTCTGTACACACAGCACTCTCACATTCATAAAATGTAACTCATTCTAAAGATTCTTGGTCCACCAATGATAAAGAAAGACTTACTTGGATCAAATTGCACCACAAAGTTCCACTTGCTGTGTGCAAATTAATATTTCTAATGCACATAGACAGACCTTCCATTTCAGAACATATCTGTTGCTTTATTTTGATTATAGATAAAAGTAGAAGTTGAATTCAATATCTGATTGTGGCCTTGTAATTACTAACTTTTAACATGTTTTGTTGGACCCCTTCTTAGACCAGCGTTAAAAATGTCAGGATGTTCAGTTTTTGTGGACGGACGGAGTATTTTTTCCCTTCCAAACAAGCAAATTTCTAGCCCGGGATGGGTCCTGTAGACAGCCCTGACACACAAACAGGTTGTTCACAAGTATAGAAAAAAAGCTGATTAATGAATCACCCAACCACAGAGACCCAGACAACCCCTGGGTCACATTTTGTCTGGCCTGCCACCATAGGTCAGCACAAAGATGCGCCCTAGCTGCCACCACAAAACTGCCCATTGAGACAACCACCCTAGCTGCTACAGTAGAAGTGCCTATTGATACATGCAGACAAAGAGCTGATGGTACACTTGTGTACCCTGCTCTGACCCTGTGTCAGCCTGCATAGCTATACACTCCACTCACAATGGGCTGAAACCCTTTTGTATCTTTCCTCCAACTAAAGACGATTCTCAAACATCAATAACGACGGAGAAACTTCACAAAAGTTGCAAAGACACAATATTCTGTAATGATGAATGTGCAATATTTTCCCTAAAGTTAAAGCTACCAGATGTTAATGATCGGGGAAAAAAAGTAGTTTCCTTCATGCATTGTATTCATGGCTGAAATGTTTTCTTTCAATTTTTTCTTACATAGCAACAAGAAGCTTTCATCAGTTTGATGAAAGCTCCTTGATAGCGAATGCAGTACAGCTATTATTAAAGCTCCAAGCAGACGAAGCAGTCAGGCTTGTTTGGTGGTGTTTTGTACACTTTTCTGACGGTGCATACTTCTTACAGAAATCTTTTATTCATTCATTTTATTTATTGGTTTGGCTGTTCGGCACACACAGCCAGGGTTGCCCAACTAGCCTGTGGCTATTACAAAGGGCTCAGCCCTGCTGACAGACAAGAACAGATATCTGACATACAAAACACTCATAATCTTGCTCAAAGTCTAAACAAGCCAAACGCAGCTATGATGGGCAAAAGGAGCAGCTACTGGAAGTATCTTGGATACTGCTACACACAAGGATCTGGACTTCTTTGCGAAATACTTTAGGTACATTTATTGGTCATAATGTCACAACATGTCACATCCCATCCTTTACGGTTCAATGACCTGTCATCTTACAAACATCACTGCAAAAAGAACCAGGTTCCATAGAAGGCAAGCTTCCATAGAAGCCAAGGAAACAGACTCTATTTATATATTAACTTAAAAGCTTCTTATGTAGAGAAGGAAAGAGTGAATTTTTAAAAGTGTAAAAGAGTACAAAAGAAACATTTACTTTCTTAAGTTCAGTGCTTGTCTTCTTGAAACCCTGAGGAGGTTGCGCATGTGTTGGAATGTTCTGACCCACCTCGAGGTGTTCTGTGTCACTTCTGTGTCCGCGTGACGCATGTTGGAACAATTATCGTGTGCAGCGAACAAAGGGGCTTCCCTTTGTGCTGAGCGGAAGACAGACACGGAGGGAGAATAATTTATGGTAACTTTGACACAGTCTGTGCATCTGCTGTCAGCTTTTATTGTAAGTTGAGGAATGATTTACTGCTGTGAACACTTGACTGACTTGTTCTTGCAAGACTGGTACATTACCGCCAACAGGAAAAGTCAGAGTTCAACCATAATTAGGGCTAATTAAGTCCAACGAAAACAAGCATGTCTAGAAGCTACTAAACAATAAAGATAAGACATCTTTATGACTGGCTTGGGGTGAATAAAAGTACTCATTTTCCACCTCATTATCAACGTCATGGCACATTTGTTGTAAGTTTAATTTTTTCCAAAATAAGTTTGAGAAGTTAAGTGAAGGAAAAACATGGACACATGGACCCTCCAATATAACTTGTCCTCCTAAATTGATGTTCTGGCGTTTCAGAGTTTGATACCATGGGTTGTAATGTCATGGTTCCAAATGAAACTGTTCAATGTTTCATTTTTTTTCAACATTTCCTCTGAGTTTGAATTCTAGGTCCACAAGTACTCCAAAGAAAAGGGACCGTAAGGCCCAGGCCAGGAAGACTTTGTCTCAGACCACTTGGTTGTCTCCAGCTTTGATTTTCATACCATCCCAATTAACGTTAGTTCACCTTAATCCGTGAGGTAACATATATTCGTTGTTGCAAAAAAACTGAGTATTTAGAGATTTCAGGTCAACGACGTGGGCATCAAATGTGAACATTTTCTAAATATTGCAATTCTGCAAATATCAAAATATCTGCCTTCCACTTAACAATCTCCACTTACCCTATTTCTATATACAACGGATATAGGTTACTCTACGGATATAGGTGAACTAACGCTATCATTTAGGAGCCAATGTTGTTAACTTTTGTTGTTATATCTATTACTTTAAGCTTACAAAAATGCATTTTCATCATTTCATGTCAGAAAGATCATATTTTTGGATGGATGGGGTGAGATTCTTTTCTAACATAATAAGCAAATTAACTTTCTACTTCCATCCTGGGAAGGATGGACGGGTCCTGGAGACAGCCGTGTCTCTCACAGACAGTAAGTTGATGTCTCATCTAGAGTTCACACCACAGAAAGTACAGCGCCATCAGTACAGACAATAACACAAATCAATAGCTCGGCACGGCATCTTTGGTTGTACTGTGAAGGGAGGGAAAAACCATGGGACCATCACAACAACAATCGCAGCGGACAAAAGAAGCAATACTTGCACCCTTTATTATCACTCTATGCTTTCTATCCCTTCCACTGAGGACTTCTGAAGAACTTTCTAAAGGACTAAATGTTTCCTTTACTATAATGGGGGGAGGTTCGTACTGCAATTATCGGAGACAGTTATTTATGTGGAGTCTCTTTGTGAGAGGGGTGATTTTTGTCAGAAGACTGTCATTCGGTCCCTTTCTCTTCAGAGATTCCCAGCATTTTCCTTTCATGATGTAGCTTCAATGTCTTTGCAGTTCGGCGTGAGGCAATGGTCAGTCACTTACGGGGTGTCCCTATTGTGGCGGGAGAAGAGACACTTCTCACGGTCATATTGTGGGAATCTAGTCTTGTCTTTATCAGAGGTTTTCGTGTCTATTCATGTTCCACTTCATGGCAACAAAAGGACAGACAAGAGCTTGACAGGCCGAGGATTTATGTGGAGTCTCCGTGGAAAGGACTGGCAGAAAATTGTCAAGACAGGGATATTTTGTCTGCTTTTCTATGCTTGACCAATTGCAGCATAAACAGTTGGTAAAAGAATTACCAGTTTGGGGGAATTTCCCACATCTTTAGGCAGTTCCCCAAATGACATAAAAAGTTTCTTGAAGCAAAGTCATGAAAAGCAGAGCTGTCTGTAGGGCCTAACCCTCTATTCAAGGACAAAATATTGCTTATTTGATTGGAACAGACAAAATTTCACGTTATCCATTAAAAAAAACCTGACATGACATAAAACTGATAAAAACGCATTTTTGCAAGCTAAGACAGATTTAACAACAAATCTCAACAAAGTGGGCTTCTAAACAGAACTCTCCCGATGCGAGACAGATTGT